>NW_027071844.1:0-71043 GCF_038088225.1 Cyrtonyx montezumae | reverse complement strand
TCTCACGATCCCATTCCTCCTTTCTTGCTTCTTTATCACTGGGAAAGAAAAGACAAATTTGAAAGTCTCACTGGCTGTGTACACAAATGACTATAGAAATTCCTCATGAAGAGGAGAAGAGAGTTGCCTCTGGAAAGTCAGGAAAATTCCTGACATATACACAAAGCAAAAGGCATCTTAGAAAAGGCACCACATCACAGGCAAAGCTGAAAATGAAATGAGAAATAAAATTTCCTCTTCCTTTCACTTTCCATGGAAGGAAGAGAAAATTAGCTACAAGTTAGAGCAAGAAGAATTATAAAGAAAGTAGTACATTTTAACAGAGAATTTGAAGAGAAGAAACATCAATTTATCTCACTGTTCAGGAGTTGAACACAATGATCTTTATGGGCCCCTTTCAACTCAGAATATTCATGATTCTACAGTGTTACAGCTGCATCATTAATGTGTAGAGAAGTTGAAAAATACAGAAGAATATGGATTCTTCTCTGCAGTTATCTTGTGGCACCATATTCTCCATCTCACATAAATTTCCAATTTAATGTACTCAAGCTTTCCACAAATAAAATTTAACTGGAGAAATATTAATTAATTGGTGCTAATATAATGTATAGGGAAGAATGTATCTACTACAGCAAATACAGACTTCTTCAAGGAGAATATACTGTGTGTATCAGAGTAATCAAACGTGAAGAACTGTCATTTGGAGATGGAGACTCAGGTTTGGGATCTGCTCCCTTCAAGTAAGAACAAAGATTTCAGCTTCAAACTTTACCCAGTAAGCCTCAAGGCTATCCATTACTCTTGATGGAACATTTTCAATCTCAACTATTAGAGCAGCTCTATTTTGTATAAATTGTATTAAGTATTCATTGAATTTTGGGCTTCAACACCAGGGGTTAGTGCCCTAATCACCTCACTGTTCTCAGAAGTCATGAGTCATGGCAGAGCATGGAAGTAGTCATATAATAAGAATAAACAGCTTTTAGAAACTTCCTCCACCAGGCTCCACTATCTATCACTCTTGCTTCCACTTCCTGAAGTCTTGACATCTTTGCAAACTTCCACTCTGCAGTTACGTTGCAATTCCATTACCAGTAGATTTGGTTGACTAGCAAGACACTTTGAAGTGGGGAAAATCATTTCCTGACAAAGTCTAATCCTAAAAACATATCAAGATTACCCATTTGTGTTTTGTTATGGTACAAAGTTATTTTTAAAACAAAACAAAACTGAAGAGAGCGAATGGACATTTTTTATTACTCAAGTTTGACTAGCAGAGATATAATTCCCAAGTATCTGTAAAGGAGAATTAACAAAATTAAGATCAAGGACCTTTTTCTTTAGACAAAACATATTTTAGAATATAAACTAATAATATTTCAAGATTAAAATTTTGAGAAAATTTGAAACAACATGAGGATATTTTTGCTTTTGTTGTGAACTTCATCTAAAAATGTCTAGCTTTCACTACAATAAAGTTACAGCTTTACATATGGTCATGCAGTACATTTGGTAGTTCAGTTAACAAGATGGAAATAGATAGATGAGAAATATTAGAGCTCAGCACTATAAAACATAGTCATGTACATATATTGATTTCCCTGGGCTTGTTCCACTTTTATTGCTCAATTCCACAGTTATTTGTATGAGCCAACCTCTTAATACATTATTAATTCTTCTGATGTCCAAATATAGCAGACACTGCACAGACACCAGGTCAAACACTTTAGCACTATGATAGACATGACTAGGTGAAGGCCTCAGCAGAGTAAATTCAACCTTGAATCTGCCCACTAGTTTTACTGTGCCATCCAAGTAGAAGAAAGAAAGTGGGTACAAGAGCAGATGATTCACTGAGTGAGTGGATCAGAGAACAGCAAAACTAAATGAAAGAATGGATTATTGCTCCCTGTTTCTCCTATTCTCTCTGTTCAAGGATTAGTAGTGTGGAATACTCACCACACATCTCAAGATGAGATATTGGTTATGCCCCAGTGTGTGCTCCTAATCTTCAGAGCAGGTGGGAGAGGGGATGGATGTGGAATCTCAGGTCAGTACACAACCCTCGAGCCTCAAGAAATGCTGTAAGGCACAGATGTTTTCTTCCAGCACTACAGCTCTCTAGGATTCTGAGACTTAACAGGATCAAGGAAGAGCGCTGTATATACAGAAGGATGCTTGTCTCTGAAGAAATCTGGAGCCTGTTGTAATGTTCATACAACTTTTTGGCAGGATTGTACCCAAAGTCAAAGTTGCTCTGTGTAGGAAACAGAGATAAAAGCTTTGGTCCTTTTCTTTAGTACTTTTCACTTTGAAATCTTCTTTCATATTTTTGGGGGACTAACTTTTTGTCCAACTCAGTTATTCTCTTCATATGAAGACCTCAATTAAAAATAATAATTTATTCCAATTTACCATATTTTCTGGCATGGTTCTATTTCCAAAACCTTTGAGGCTGGTTTAATGTAACTGTTTTAATGTAACTCTTCTTTCTGAAACAAATAGGTCAGCATTTTCTCTGTCCACTATACTGCTTTTATTTTTTTCAGATTATTTCAGAATTGTGACTAAGATGAGATGAAAAAAATCCATATGCTCTTATGATACTTACAAGCCATCTAAACTTATAGAAACTGAAAATCTGAATTCTGCCTCTCATTAAATAATTATTTGATTTACATTATTAGCCAGGGACCTAAAAAGTGAAATCTAGTTTGAAAAATCAAGTATGAATATATTCCTGCCATTACTCAACAAATCTCTTTCAATTTGCTGTGTTTTGAAGGTGTTTGGTATATATGACAAACAGTGTGTCATGGTTTCTTGATTTTTGGTTACCAGTATTCCACATCATAACATCATGGAGTGCACTGGGAATTAAAGAGTTAATGCACCAGGTCCATAGGTCGTCAATACTTCTGGGTATACCTGTCCCAAAGAGAAGAACTATGTACCCTAGTGGACTTTTCACTGTTCTGTTCCTGTTTTCTGTTGAGAGGGAAAGAGAAAAACTGATCACACGTCACAAAACTGCCCCTTTTTCCCTTTCTGCTCATGCTGGCAGTGTGTTTGCTCCCAACCTGTCTGCTCAGCCTTTGGTTTTTGTACACTGTTTCTCATTTCATTTGATTTATTAGCTTAAATTCCCATTATACTGTATTATACTGTGTTGTCTTGCATTCTGATATCTTATGTAGTAAATTAGCTTTCCTCCTCAGATCATTGCTGCTGTTTTGTTTTTAGGTCCATCTCTCTGCCCTTTCCCCTTTTCCCCATTCCCCCTTCCCAGAATGTGGGGTCCGTAGGTCTTCCTGACCCCTTTGTCATGGAACTGGGTTGAACCAGCTGTAAACTGTTGACACAGTGATAGAGAACTTTCAGTGGAAGCAAGTGAAAGGTATATTCAATCTAAAACATCCATATGTCATCTCAGTAGAGAATAAGAATTTGCCAATAGCTTCAAGATATTTGTGCCTGTCAGTAAGTTGTGTACTCTTTACATTTTCTGTTCTGAATTTCAAGTCAAGATGTGTGGAAATAATCAAACCAGAAGAGGTATCAAAAGAACACGAAGATTCCTGTGTCACTGAGACTAAGTGGTAGCATTATTTCAGGTTTTAATTGCCAGCAGAGCACAATGACCAATCTCACTATCAAGGAAGAAAAAATAATATTTACATCAGGAGATGGTCTGTGACAAACAGAATACAAAAAGCAGAACACATTTCTTAGACTTCAGACAAAGAGTAATTTTGGTAATGTATTTTTGCTTGAATAGACACATTACAGAGGACCATATGATTAGCAAATCTGGTTTAGTTCATCTGAAAATCTCTGGGATAAGGAATATTCTTTTTCTCTCTTAATCATTTTGCTCAGTCCTCAAATTAAATGCAATTCAAGCCTCTCTATCAATATGCATTCAAAATCAAAATTTCCCATTAGTGCTATTTGTAACTAAGAAATGTGTGACTGTTGACACAAGAGCAAATAACATGAACAAATCTGCAAACCTCAAGAGAAATAAAGAAAATGATACCATAACAGCCACCCATCTGATACTGATTTCACCATCTTTCCACCCAAATGTTTCCATCAACTTCTTTTCTAGCTTTTCTCATACTAACTTATGAAAAAAAAGGACACCTTGCTCTGAGGAAAAATAGTTTCTGTGTGTATTAACTTGAAGAAGTACCGTATGTAAAGTACTTTCAGCAACACTGCGTGCAAAAGCGATAATAGAGCAGATATTACAAATCTGAGAAATGCAAACATATTTTGAAGTTCATATAAGCAAAACAGTAAACCAGTAAGGAGGTGATCATTTCACAGGGCTGACTCAAGTTCAGGGTAATATTAAGGAGACTACAATAGTACTCATCTCTCACGCTTTACTGACATGAGTTGAAGAGTGAGTTAGGCTCAATTAAGTCAAAAAACCTATTGTTATCATAATGTGATCGAATACCATATATCTTATTTCAAATATACAAAATAATCTGGAGGCTAAAAGGGATTGAGTGTGTACATTCTCACTCTTGGTAACCTCAGATTTCTGTAAATCTTTCCTATTTCTCCTTCTGCACCCATTCTGGTGCTTTCTGTTTTTTACCCTTCCTCTCATTTTTTTTTAAATTCATCACTGTCTGCAATAGATTGCGTCCACCTGGAGCTCTTAATCCTGTCCACCCAGAACTGCCTCTACCATTTTCTTGAGGAAAGGGAGGGAACTTCAAGGTCTCATCTGCAACACAGGGAGGAAAAGAGTAAAAAGTCACATGTTCTCTACCATAAGAAACAGAGCTGTGAAATGATCTCATAAAAACATGCATTTATCTAATATACGCCGCCTGTCAAATATTTGTAAATTGCTTGTTTCTCAGCAGCAACATATCCTCATAGACAATGAAGATTTATTTTCTTTTCGTGATTCAATATGAAATTTTAGTACCTCCCTTTTCCTTCAGACATAATGTGATGGAACACCTGTCAAATTGTCTGATCCTTGTTCTTATCCAACCCTGCCTTCAGTTGTAAACTCCTGGCTCACCTGAAACCTAGGCCTGTAATTTAAGCCAGATCCAGGAACAGTAAAAAATTTTTCCAATGTAAATTTCTAAGTCTACACATATGCAACAAGCAGTCCTAACAATGAGCAGAGATCCAGGCAAAACCACCAACTCCTTTTTCAGCGTCTTCAGCCCCAGGAGGCCAACTCTGAGGGGATCATATTGTTCAAAACAATGGACTGATCGGCAATGATCATGGGCTGCAAAAAGGCCAGCTTTCAATAAAAAGGAGGGGCAGTGGGGGAACAAACAAGTAATTTGGAGCAGTAGGGAGCTGGGAGGGAGGCCAGCCAGGCATACTCTACACCATCAGCACTGACATGTGGCCATGACTACTCAAAGAGGAAAAATGTGAGGAAAGATGCATTAAGTAGGGCCATGCCAAAAGAGTTAGTTCAGCTAAGATCTGGCATGGGGAAGAATAATGATTCTGAGGCTGAAGACAGACTGTCTGGGTAGGAAATGCCATTGGTGCAAATAGGAGCCATGCTCTGAATGTAGGCTAAACATCACAGGAAAACAGACTGTGAGTATCTCAGCCTGGGTGTCCCCAGAATCCACGAACATCTTTGTTTTGTTTCTCCCTCTCTTCCTATTTTATAGTATTTTTCAGCCTTTATTATATTCTAAATAACCATAATGCAAAACTTAAACAAGTTAAACAAGTTAACTTGAAGCTTCACCTCCCTCTCATTTGGGCAGAAGTTTAAGTGTTTGTGCTCTATTGAAAAAAACTGTTACATAAAGAAGCAACAAGATAGATGTCAAGTTAAAAATAATTTCATGTTTGAGTCCTGGACTTACTGCAAAGTAATGAAAATCCTACAAGGAAGAAATTATTTTCTTCAAAAAAAAAAATCAACTTTCATTTGGCATTGTAGAAATAAATCAACAAACTAACAACAACAACAAAAATCCATTCCTCTCCCCTCCCTTCTATGGTAATTGATTTTGAATGAAGTGAAATTTTCAGCCACATCCAAAACAAAATGGACATTTGGGGGAGACAAAAAAAAGTTCACACACCACTGTATAACCGAAGAGGAAAGTTTATGCAGTGGACTACTGACATTTACCCCTTCATTTTTCTTTAAGAAGCAGGACCACATGAATGAAAGTCTTGCAGGGTATAACTTCTTACTAAAAAGTACTATTACAGCAGCAGTGAGTTGTTTAAATATTTATTAAATCATTTCACAACAAATAGTAACACATCAAGTGCTATCCGCACTGTTACAGTCACATTCCAAAAAGGAAAGCACTAGCCAAACAATTTTTAAAGTTTTTAAGATATTAATTCAACAAATATGTAGAATATGAATTTCTATAGGACTTCACTAAGTATTCTCTTATCTTGTACTAAGATTACGGTGCTATATATGTTAACATTTAAATTCATAAATAATTGATTGTGAAAAAACAAACAGTATTTGATTAATGAAGCAGTACACGTGTCTTCTAGTCTATTGAGCAGTCAGGAAAAAACAACTGAACACATACTGGTAGTGCATGTTTGTTAAATTCATGAAGAGCTCAGATTTCATAAATTACATATTAATTTACTTTGCAGGTTTGGATCATGTAGGACTCAATTCATTGAAGCATATTTTTAAGAAAAAAAATAGAAGAAAAATGCAAAATTATCAGTTTTGCCATTTCTCATTTTTGCAAAATTGAAATGGTTCTCTCTGAGGCTCCTTTCCCTTCATATTCCTTACTTTACTGAAAGCTTTGACAAGACAATAGTTTACGTCCTCAGCTAAACTCTCTCCATTCTTACTATTCCAAATCCCCACCTACTGTGAGAAAAACTTCTCTGACAGCAGCAGCATGGAGTATGAACAGAGAGAAAATTTTCATATATCTTTTAATTAAATCATGACTTATTTTAAACAGACAAAAAATGAAATATATTCTAATTGTTGTATTCAACTTAGGATATTTTATTTTGCATACCCAGTTATTTTTCTAGTCAATTTTTATACATTTTTTTTTCACATGAAAAATAAATAATGAAGTGTAAGAATCTTCTTCCTTTCCTTTCCTTTCCTTTCTTTCCTTTCCTTTCTTTCCTTTCCTTTCCTTTTCCTTTCCTTTCCTTTCCTTTCCTTTCCTTTCCTTTCCTTTCCTTTCCTTTCCTTTCCTTTCCTTTCCTTTCCTTTCCTTTCCTTTCCTTTCCTTTTCCTTTCCTTTCCTTTCCTTTCCTTTCCTTTCCTTCCCTTCCTTCCTTTCCCTTCCTTCCCTTCCCCTTCCCCTTCCCCTTCCCCTTCCCCTCCCCCTCCCTTCCCTTCCCTCCTTCCCTTCCTTCCCTTCCCTTCCTCCCTTCCCTTCCCCTCCCCCCCTCCCCTCCCCTCCCCCTCCCCTCCCCTCCCCTCCCCTCCCCTCCCCTCCCCTCCCCTCCCCTCCCCTCCCCTCCCCTCCCCTCCCCTCCCCTCCCCTCCCCTCCCCTCCCCTCCCCTCCCCTCCCCTCCCCTCCCCCTCCCCTCCCCTCCCCTCCCCTCCCCTCCCCTCCCCTCCCCTTCCCTTCCCTTCCCTTCCCTTCCCTTCCCTTCCCTTCCCTTCCCTTCCCTCCTTCCCTTCCCTTCCCTTCCCTTCCTTTCCCTTCCTCCTTCCCTTCCCCTGATACAGAAGAAGCAGAGCAGGAAAATCCTATTGGTGGAGTACCAAGTGGCTACTTATGAGATGTACAGCAGAAGAAGGCAAACTATTTCCTGAATTCAGATGAATAAATTCCACACACTAAGCTTGATCATTGCCACTGAGCAGTGATTTCAGGTTATCAAAGATGAAACAAGTTTGTTCGTTTGTTTTTCTGAAGGGAAGCTCTCATTTTGCAGAAAGAACGTGTTTGTCAGGGGAGGGGAGGATGAGGAAGCTGGGATGACCAGCAGCCACTCTGCCCATACATGTTCCCTATGCCCTTCTTTATTTAGCACCAGTGTGAAGTGTGGCGTTTATTTTGATCTTTTGAGGAGGTGGGCAGGAGGCAGTGCATCCAGTGCCATGGGTGACATTGTGTACATAGGTTTTTCAGCACAGGACAGGGACTGCTTCTCTTCTACCTCTTCTGTCTCCTAGTTTTTGCAAAGTCACATCAAACTGGAGAGGAGAAAGAAGTTGCTACAACTGCACAATAAGTCAGGCTGAAAATCCTCATCTGACGGATCTGGGACCTACAGCATGAACAGGAGTGTGGAAAAAAGAAGACAGTACCCAGTGCCCCACTGCATCGTGAAGTGCATGAGAGTCCAGTAGCTTTGAGCCTTGCTTCTCAGATTAGAAATTGTGTGTCTAATGCAATATATCTTGCCATATATATTATACATAGATAAATTACTTTTCATTAATGCACTATTTCACTAATTCAGTGATATAAACTTAAGGCTTCAATATTACCACTGACACAGAAGCCACGTTAAGTGAAGCCAAGAATTAGCATTATAGAATTTTCAGCATCCTATTATGTATTGCATAGGTGCAAGGAATCTGAGCAGAAAACATGCTGACAATTCTTCTGAATGCTTGAGTTTGTAATATTAGTGTCTGTTATTTTCAGTGAAGGTGGTAAGAGAGAACAGCTCGTAGCCATATAACTATAGGAGAAGAAAAATAAAATTCCCAGTTTTCTGACTAGAAAAGATAGACAAAGAACAAAGAAAAGAAAAAAAAGCATAACTGTCTGCAGTAGATTTCTTTAATCATCTTTTACATTTCTTGCTGCATTTAATGTTAAAAGCAGAAGTAGACTAACCAGTACACTTCTGTAGGCAGATAGGTTTGGAGGGGATTCCCTAGTTTGTATGAGGGATCTTCTTTCTGTGTCTTTTTTTTTTTTTTTTTAGATAGGCCAAATCTTAGACAATATTTTTAAATATTTCTGAGTATTAAGTCACTAAGTACTCCCAGGCTGCTCACTGTCCACAGAGACAAAGAAGTTTCTAAGAAAATGTGAATAACATTTTGAGGAACCTGTGAGCAGGTGACTACGTTTCTTGGGTAAAGTATTTACTGACTATTCTTTCACTAGGCATAAAAACAAATACAAAGAAGAAGACTTTTCCTAATTTTGAGTTCTCAGGATTTTTTTTTTTTTTTAAGTTTTGGGGGTTAAAAGCACATTTCAACACCATACTTTGTTTCACAGAATACTGGTACACAGATGTGAAATGGTTATTCTGGTTCAGGGCTGAGAGCCCAAAACCCTGTTCTTCCAACTAATTAAATGTTAGTATTAGAGCACAATGCTCTCTTCTCCTTCCTCCGAACCCTTGCTCTCCCTCATACTCTGTTCTCATAAGTTGATCCTGCATCCTCAGCCCTATCACCCTCTTCTCTCTTAACTCTTTCACATGCTCCCTTTTCTTCACTAAGGCAAATAGTCTAGTGCAGTTAAGAAACAGAAGATACTTGAAAGAGATGAAAATTCCACTTCTTTTCTGATTTTTTTTCCAGTAAGGTTCAGATGACTGTGAAACCTGGAGCACAAGTCTTATGAGGAGCGGCTGAGGGAGCTGGGATTGTTCAGTCTGGAGAAGAGGAGGCTCAGAGGAGACCTTATTGCACTCTACCACTTCCTGAAGGGGGGTTGTGGTGAGGAGGGGGTGGGCCTCTTCTCCCTGATAAGTAATGACAGGACGAGAGGGAATGGCCACAAGTTGCGCCGGGGAAGATTTAGATTAGACCTGAGGAAGCATTTCTTTTCTGAAAGAGTGGTCAGGCACTGGAATGGCCTGCCTAGGGAGGTGGTTGAGGCACCATCCCTAGCGCTGTTCAAGAAGCGTTTAGATGAGGTGCTAAAGGACTTAATTTAGTAGTTGGGTAGAGATAGTGATAGGAGGATGGTTGGACTAGATGATCTTATAGGTCCTTTCCAACCTTATGAACTTATGAACTTATGAATTGTCCCTACTAATTAATATACCAGTACCTGTTCTTTGTGATTTTGTAGGGAAAGGGAAAGAAGAAGGAAATATATACTATATATATATACATTAAAAAATATATGAAGCAAGGAGGAAAAAATAGCAAAAAAGATAGGTTTTCTTACCATTGAACACATAACATATAAGTTAAACATTTACCACAGACTTCCTAATAAGCTTAAAATGTTGTGCAGTGAAAGATGAAAAAGGTCCAAAACACATATTTGTGTTCCTCAATGGATAAAAAACATCCTCTTGTTAAAAGTAAAATGACAAAAAATGAAATTTATTTCCATCAAATGATTATTTATCAAACATTTCAAGTTTTTCCTGGAATTTGTACAAAAAACAATGCACATTTTGCTGTCAAGGAAGCTGTTCCTCCCAAATAACCTAAACTTGCAGGCATGGTAATAAACTCTTAAAGTTAAAAGTAAAGAATCATTTCTGCTAATGATTCTTCTTGTGACTGACCAGAGATTTTAATTATGGACATTGACAGCTCTTATCTAAAAGTTCCTCAGAACTTTGACAACTGGAGTTTCCACTCTGTTGATATGAAGCTGCCTTTTTTGAAGGTAATGTAAGTACTGTGTAGTACATTAAGATAGATTTGACTCTTTAATATTTATAAGATTAGCATTTATATTAGACCATAATGAGCTCCAATTAGTATCATTCCAATCTAACCTAAGGTCTATAACCCAATTTTCTTACATTTCAGACATCATCTTGAAAAGTAAGATGGAAAAGAATTGATTGATTCATGACAACATTTTTTAGGGTCTTCTGGGAAGAAGAATTGCTTGAATGATTGATCAGCATTTTTTCATCTGTCGCTTAAGGTATCTTTTATGAAAAATATCTTGTAAAACTATGTATTCACTGATAAGAGAAAGTATTTAGAAATTAACTTTTATTTTCTTTGCTTGTTCAAAATCTAAACATTTCTCTTGCTTGTCAAATAAATCTTTAATTAAATTGTTTCATCCTTGTTTGAACCTTTTCACAGGTATGCTGTTAAACCAGTTGAAACCTCAAGGAATTGCCAGGCAGGCATTTAAATAAATTTATTCTGAATAATTCCTGCTGGTATTTGTCCTCTACTCTAATCAGCATTGATGTGCCCATTTAGAAAGTTCTCTCTGTAATGCTTTTGACTCAAGTATCCAGTGACTACATCCCTTCACTGAGTGTAGTGCATCCATTGAGAGGTGTGAAGGAAAGGAAAACTCTCAGTCTGGAGAGCACCTTGGGGCATACAGAGATTATGCTTTGTGAAGGCATGACCAATGCCTGACACAGACAGAGGGATAGAAGGGAAAAGGGAACAATGAAAGGGATTACCTCCTCAAAGAGGTACCAGGAGAATGAACCTCACCTAAATTCATTAGGCAGATGGGGATAAAATTGTGAAGAAAATTAAGAATAAATTTGTGTAATTAGAAATTACATAGTCTTTCATAATTTTTTAAGTTTTCACAATAGCAGTTTTTACTTGTGCTTTTTAGTTTCAGATGAAGAGTCCCTAATGATACATAGTTTGGAAATTGTCCACAGAAATAAAACCACAAGAGATGACAGACAATGATACATTTGGCCAGTATTGATGCAGAATGGATGATACAGATGGAGCTCTGAGGGGACAGTGCTTTGCATGTGAAGTCTCAAATCTCCTTCAATGGCCCCTGCAGCATCAATTTGCAAATAATGAAAAACCAAAGACAGATTTTGTTATTTGTTATGACAGAAGAAACAGGAAAGATACTAAAATTATAAAAAAATTTAAATAAAAGATCTATAACAAATGAAAATTTGTTCCCATTATTCAGCCTACATAAACGACAAATAACTCACCTTAGTTACAAATAATACTTGTATGACAGGTAGGTTCTGTATAAATACAATCTAAACATGCAATGAGTTCCACCAGTTTTTAACTGTTCTCCCCTTCACCTAATACTGTACCCAGATTGCATGTATCCCTAACAAACCATGCTCTTGTGTAGGTTCTACAGTTTATATTAGCCTATAGTAAGGAATATGTAAACAAGAACAAAACAAATAGTAAACTGTTAAATAACATTCAAAGTCATTTTCCATAACTTTACTCTCTCATGTCGTCCATAGGACAGGTATATTCTTTAGCACACAGATTACTGGAAGCCTTGCACATAACATGAGCTCACTACAATGCCTCTCATGGCTTTTCTATGTTCGGCAACGCTATTCATGTCTTGTCCCTGAATGAGCAGCCACAAGATAAAGACTGTGACCCAAAGCCTAGTTTCAGGCAAAAAAACATCCCATGATTATATGCTTAATTTCAATTTGTTTTACAAGTTGATTTCAGTTCTTCATTCTTTCCAGTAAAAAGAACAAAATTTGTCCCACATGCCAAGTGAGCTCTAAAAAATCATTACCCCCTTGTAGTTATTTCCATTTTCAATTCATTCCAAGCTATATTTCTCCTCAAACGTGCATTCAACTCATATACAGTATTCCACGGGTGATTATATGGATTATTATTCACCTTGTTTCATCTTTCTGTTCTCTTAGTACCAACAGAAGACAATACATTGTAAAAACAAGTAATTGTAAAACAATAATCTTTAGTTTTATGGTGTAATCTCGGTCATCTCTACTGCCTTGAAGCATTTCCCCTTTTAAACAAAACCTAGTAGCTCTCCAGTTCAGAGGGAATTGTATCTTCATTGTTATTTCAATGTTACGCTTTTCTCTATACCCAGAAATTGTAAAATCATTCTGAATCAACATGCCATGCAGCAAACGAGGATTATACAGAGTTGTCAGTGAATGTCTTGAAATGAAGATGTCTTTTAAGTAGTTACATAATTCAAGAGTACTGTTTTTCTGAAAACTTGTCTGCTACAGCATCATGCACATACTTATCCATTGAAATCTTTCCTTATGTAACACGCCAGCCTTCAGGAAAGCAAATTCCTTCAGTAGATCAAAATGTGCTACACATGTTCTGGCACTCACAACTGAAAATCCGCGTAGCAAGAAGGAGAGGTGCTATTGATGAAATAATAAATAATTAATACCATGGTAAAAAAGAAAATCCTTTAAGATTTTGAAATTACATCCTTGAAATAGAAGAAATGAGATGAAGCCTTAAATGTCCTTGAGAAATGTCATTCAACATCCACACAGCATGCTTAAATTCAAGGTGAGATGGTAATTGGATGTTTGATTTGTTTAGAAGACATGTATTTACTGTCATTAAATTCTTGGTATGCTGGCTTTCCCCTTAGTGGCACACTCCCAAACCTATCTTAAGTTGACGGAGGTACTTGAAGCTGGCAGTTCTCAACTGGCCTTGCAATTGGAAATGAGAAAAATGAAAAAAAATCCAACAAATTAAAAAATATTTTGTAACTAAGCCTCATAACAGCATCCAGTATTACAAGTAATACTGGGGAAAACATCAGAAAAAGTTCTGACTGTATTCTTTTTACTTAACAGAAAGGTTACCTCACTTACATTGTCTGTTTTAGCAAATGGAGAGAGAGAGAGAGCATGACAGAGATAGGGAGATATATTTTACAGTTCAGCAAACATGGCTATATATATGCATAACCTGTATGTCTTTCTGCTTCATGTGTTGGTTTGGGGTAATTAAAACAGTGCAAGTGATGAAATTGAGTACTCATTTTGTATAATGACTATACAGTATCATTGGGAGAAAAGTAGTTAGCAAAAAACTCGTGAAATAACTTACGCATGCAAAGAAGATGTACTGAAAACAGACTAGACACATCCTTCTGGATCAGACCAAGAGTTCATCTTGCTAAGCATCACATTTGCAACAGCAATCAAAAGTGACTACAGAGGAAATCTTAGAGCTGGAGAGTATGTGATACTTCCCCTTACACTCTCTCAGCCTCCAAATCTTTTCAACTTCAACTATAGTAGCCTTTATTTAGTCTGCCCCATCAGACTGTAATTGCCTAAACTTTTGCTGCTTTCTTTTGCTGCGTGTTTTCACAGCATTCACACACTCTTTTGGACAGGGGATTGATCCTTAGCTTGCCTACTCATGATGAAAAATACTTTCTCTTGACGAATTTCAATATGAATTTTCCTATCTTCTTTGTCCCCTCCAGAGAATCTGGTAGAAGTTGCACAATATTAATTCCTTCCAGTAGTGTTTATAATTTCTCTGTCCATTCATTACAAGTATTCTTATCACCACAACGTCTGGTGGGACTCTTTCAGATCTCCCTCTGGTTTCCCAGGGTTGTACCAGAAGCCATAAGTGCTTTAATCCACTTTCATTCAGTAATAAGGTTGTGACCTTTATTCTCTAAGGCAGACCTCAAAGTTAACTATGCATTTTTGACCAAGAGATTCAATTGTAGCTGGGAGCTCTGCAAGAATTGCTCTCACAGAGCTCTGATATGGCAGTGCAGAATATATCAGTCAGTGATATGGTAGATTTGTTACCGCAGATCTACAGAGACATTAAGTTTCTCTCTGCTTACAATACCCAGAGAAGAGTGAGGGGGGAGTATTTAATAACAGGTATTTAATGTGTCTGTGGTTAGTACATTTTTTTGCTATTTCAATTAAAAAAGTTTTCAATTTGCAAATATTGCTTCTAGGATTTGCCGTACCACTTTATGCTTTAAAAATGCAAATATCTTGGAAGTTCAGTTGCTATTGAAATGGAATTTTTTACTTTGAGAAGGCACTGTTCCTTCTGCTAGCAAAGGAGGCTGCCTTGTTAAGTGGAAAACACTTTTAAAAACTGAATTCTTTCCACATTTGTAGCAAAATGTATATGGCTAAGCCCAAATATATCAGAAAACACATTTTCAAAAGTGAGTAACTCTAATTTATGAAAGGTGTTGAGAATTTCCTTTAAAAACTACTACTTGACTCTAACATCTTTTGGGATCATAAGCCCAGCCTAATGTACAGAAAACAGCAGTGATTTGATCAAGGATTTTGCTTTAAAATATTTGCTAGAGGTACAATCACTTATTGGTATTATAAATAAACCGTCAGTCTTCACTATTTCCTAAAGCCTTTGTTGGGTATTTTGTTCAAAAGATCATTTCCCAGGGGCTTTTATCATGTCTAGAAAGAGGGCATATTCACAGAGCATTATTCATGATTTGTCTTTAAGGTATATTCTATTTTTTATTAACAACATCTTCTGTAGAGAAGTAAATAGTTCAAGACAGAGTACTTTGAACTGCAAACTGCCTAAATTTCCCCATGCCACATGACAAATAAGTCAGCCTCATGTCTTTCACTGTAAATATTTCAAAATATTCTGCAATCATTTGACCCATGAACAGTGTCAAAGAAACCCAGCTGCTAGTGATTCTGGCACTATGAAATATTTGAAAACCAGAAGAAAACCAGATCTCAGGCATTTGTCTTCAGTTTATGGACTACAAAACCAAATCCTGAAGAGAGACGACATGACATCAGGAAAGAAAAGGAAAAGCTGTTGGTCATATTTAACAACACGATCAGGACTCCTCTACACATTTGATGTGCCATTTATGAAGTACATATACTACTGAAAGCTGAGATTTTAACTCATAGTGTTTCATCATGGGTCCAGAAGCTTAAAAATCATTATTTTATTTCTTAAAGTATCAAATAACTAATTTAGAGGAAAATCAACTGTATTTATAACCTATATAACAACTATATAACTTACCTTAAATCCCTGATCAAATGTAGTAGCAGCAACCTAGACATTTCTGAGATAGTTTTTCCTTTCTTTCTTTCCTTCTTTCCTTCCTTCTTTCTTTTTCCCCAAAGAATACCTGACAGAAAGGATACATAATTATTTAGCTGTTTCAGAATTTGAGCATATAGCAATAGTCCACAAAATAAAAGCTATATTGCAGCAGATGGGCAAAGATGGGAGAGAATGCAGGGACACTGAAGGGATCAGCTGTGCTTCTGAATTTCTTACATGTGTTTGATGATTACCTTGCAGATCACTTGTGCTCAGGAGACAAAACAAAGTCACTCACTAAAGCAAGCATTGCAGGCCAAACTTAATTCTGACTGAATTCAACTTAATTTTGACTGGAAATTAGAGGGAGAAATTTGTCCAACATTTTAGTGGTGACAAGCTTATCTGTTTATATTTCACCTGCAAGCATCTCTGAGAAAGATGTGCCCATCAAACTAGTATTTTTAGGGCCAGCCACTCTCATTGTTTGATGGACTAAGGGGAACAGTAGACATTTAAATCTAATACTACCCTTTCTAGCCCAGAAGCTCTATTTTAGCTATGGTTGTCACTGAGGATATATGTGCTGTGTCATGGTTGTACATAAGGTCAGGTCGGTCACTAGGTTGGGAGCTGCATGTATACCTGATTAAACCCTTTCTAAAACTCTGTGTAACACAAGGTTTTGCCTTATTATATTAAAGATAATAATAATAATATATTAAAAATTCTCCACAGCAGAATGATTAAACGTAATTTCAGTAGTATTGTTCAGAGTAAAACTTGCAGTGATCTGTTACCAGTTTGCATTAGAGAAAGACGAGCTCCTCAAGCTCTGCAGCTCAGTTGTGATCAGCTCTTGTCTTGCATAACACTCTTGTTCCTTGGTGAGTAAGTAGAAATTTCAGAAGTAAATGATCCTATACGATGACTTTAAAATACTTTTTGTTTGATATTATACACCAGTTAAAAATATATATATATATGACTGCTGTTAGATATTAACGAAAAGTGATTCTACTTGAAAACCTGCAGTCACACTCCATATATTTCTTGGAACTCTGGTTTACAGTACAGAAGGTGAATACGGACCAGGGGATTTTTGAACATTAAATGTTATTTCTTGCTTCAGTGTTTCAACAGTTTGTCCAAACTGGAGTGTTCACTGCTGTGGCATTTAGTACAGTTTTGCTCCTGACTATCAGGATTCATGATCAAGAGGAGAAGATTTTTAGTTTTTAATTTGATATTCCAACGCTACTTTTAAGTGTGAAGGGTGTAGCATAGGGATAGAGAAATCAGCTTGCTAAGGTAAAACTGATGTTTGAAGGAAAGACTTGTCATTACCAGAACTGACAAAATAGCTGCAAAAAATTAAGCATTTATTGTGAGAAGTCATGAGAATTATTTTGCCAATTGTCAGCTAAGCATCGCATATTTTCATGTTAACTTGGAAATAGCAGACTCCACTGAGAAGCCCTAGCAGCTGAAATCCTGCTATTCACAAGAAAATAATAAGAAAAAAACCCTTAGTAGACAATATTACTTTGTATTATCTACCAGATCCTATGCATAAGCTCTTCTCTTGAATATCCCCACTTTGTTTCTCACTGATGTATTTAATAGCCTCATTTGTGTATTGGTTCACATTTTCATTATATTTTGCCATTTAGCATTCTCCATGATTGTGTTTCATTGAACAGATGCACTACAGTTTCTCTGCAGCAAATTCTATGATCCATAATTAGATGTCAATATGTTTTCTTGTAATGCTATTGTGAATTAAACACATTTTTAGTTACATGGACATTAATTAAAATCATATGCTGAATTGTTACATCTTTCCAAGCCAGTTGGAGAAAATATATCTGGTTTACTTCAGTGCTGTAGAGCATTCCTTTTTACTTCTTCATTAGTTATTGCGCTGGAAGAATCTACCCTCATCCCACCCTAAATGACGCAGTATTAACATTTATAGCAAGATCAGTCCTGTCCTGTGATGAGTGGATCTAAGGGGTAAAGAATGTCCTCAGTCATGTGAATATACATGGGAGGTGAGGACACTCCCTCTAGTAACAGAGACTCACATCTCTTAAACATGACAGGAAAAAAGGAAAATCCAGAGCTTACCTTCTTCCCATGGGACACTGCTTATACAGGGGCACAGTGATGAACAAATGCATAGTAGCAATGAAATATGAACTTAAATATAGAAAAATCTGCTCTTCAGTCCTCAGCTAATGGCTTGTAAGAATAGTTTTGAAACCTGATGGCTGTTAACAGGGGAAAAATAAAATACGAGTAGTACTAAGATCTTGCATAATCATTGACATGTTTTATATACTACATGATGTAATTTTTTTTGCCTGTAGGGTTATCAGTTTTGATGGGCAGGAGCTAAGAATTTTCTTAAAAAAAAAATCTATAGCAGTAAGTTTTGGAGGAGGTTTCAAGCAGGTCCCAACAGAATGAATGGCATAAGGTTGGCATAAGATGTGTGAAATAACTGTAAACAGCTAGTGGGATGTGAGCTAGAGAGGAAAAGAGCAAAGAACAGCTTAAAATAATAAGGCGAGCCAGTGAGAACCAATATTCTTCCCTATTATTGTAGGTGGCACGTTCTTCCAAAAGCACCCTTTTGGTTATTATAACATTTATTTCAACTTCCTACTCACAGAGGGCAAGTACTTGCCTCCACTTCACAGTTGCCAAAGTTTCCAAGGCATACTTGATGTGATTTTATTCCAAAAGAGAAAGAGAAAGATGAAGAAAGCAAGTCAGGGTTCATCATCTCCTATGCTTAGTGGAGTTTTACTCGGTAGAACATACTGCTGAAGACTGCAGAGCAGAAATACACAGAAGAGGCGCTCACTAGAAAATAAAATTGTTACCTTGGTGGTTCCTTTTTGTAAACAGCTCATGAAAACAAATTCTTAATTGTTCAAAGAGAGGATTCTGTGCTCCATTCTTTTACTGCCCTGCTCTGTTACGTCCCCTGTTGCCCAGTTCTACCCCTACAGAGTTTAGTTTTAGGTGTGAATTTGCTCACAGAAGTGCCAGTGACCTAGATAGCAGACACATTCTGCTTTTATGTACAGTTGTATGATACACTATTGTAAAAACATACACTGTATTTTGTTAGGAAAGTATGGCAGAACGTACAGATGAGAAAATAAGTGAAATTAATCCAAGCCACTACATGAGAATCTCCTATTTGTGGAAACTTAAATCTTTTCTGTTACAGTTTAAAAGACCTTAGGTGTTTTTCCATAGTGTGAACTCCTTTCTTACTTGGGTACAAAAGCAGTTTTTCTGCAGTATTCTTTGTTCTCTGTCCTCCATCACTCCCACCCCTATACAAAATTATAGGAACATTTATATCCAGAGCTTGCTGTGTTGGGTGATGTATGTTGAGTGTTTTCCAGGAGGTGCTAATTGATCAAAACTGAATGCTTAAAAGATGGATATGTACAAATCAAGAAACTCAGAAGGGAAAGGAAAAAAATCTTTATCTTATTTCATTGGAATTTTGCTGAGAAGTTCAAATTATTAGCTTTGAGAAGATGCAGGAAGACTTTTGTGAAAACAAAAAACTTGTGAGTGACTGCCTTTTTCCAAGTTTTCAGGCTGTGAAAGTTAGATTGCAATTTCTCCTCCTGACTTAGCTCTATTTTCAGTGAGAGCACATGCGGTTCTAATGAGTGCCATTAGGTCCGTGACAAATTTTCTGAGTATCAAGACTACTTATGGTAAAACACAGACTTCACAAAATTAAAAATAGTGTATTGAGCTCTTAGGAGATTGAAAGGCAAACATTCTGAACTGTGAATAAGTCAATTTTTTAAAAACCTGTAAGAAATCTCAAATTTAGAGAGGAGCTCAATTTGCATGCAAGATTTTCTGTAAATTTGAAACACAAATGTCATTGAAATGTTCACAGAATTAGGTTACACAAAAGACAAATTTTGACTGAAGAGTCTCTACTGTTTGCAACTATCACATAGGCAAATAGCTCAAGCAGTTGTGAGTATGAGTTTAAAGTCTATAGATCAAGGCTTGGATCCTCTGAACACATCAAAAGTCTCATAGCAGCTCCCAAGGTTCTGCTGATTAACCCAGTAGGATATTAATTAAGGAAACATCTGCCATCCATACTCAGCATTCTCTTTCACCAATTAGGAGAGATCTGGGTAATTCAGACTTCTGAAGCACAGCTTTTCTTTTTTCTTCTTCTTTTTTTCTTTTCTTTTCTTTTTTTTTTTTTTTGTACAGAATTAAGTCTATACAGTACAGGCAGAAATGAGCCAGTTTACTACTAAAACAGACTGTAATACCTACTGGAAGTGGCAGAATTGGAGAAAGATAAAAAAAAAAGTATATCATTTTAAAAATAGTTCAAGCTACCTGACCCAGTTTTGTGTAGCTGCTGGATTCTCAAGCAGACATCTTCCTATGCCACACAATGGAAGAAAAAACGGGTTACACAGTCCCTTTACAAAGAAAAGTTAGGAAGTAAAAGCAAAGCAACACAAAAGTTCAGTGAAGCTTCACAACATTGACCAGATAATAACAATATTTTTTAAAAAGTTATATATGAAGACCTCAAATTTAGAACTGTGTTAATTACTTTTCTTGTTCTGTAGCATGTGATCCTGTTGCATTTATAATACGAACAGTGGTATTTACATGACTGCTACCAAAGGCATGGTACAGTTTTTATGATGCCTGTTTTCAAGAGTTGTATATGTTCTGCATGAATAGACACCTAAACAGAGCAGATTGGCAGCAGTTTTTTTTTACCACTCCTGTTAGTGAAGACCCTTGTCCAGTTTCCCCTCTTCTATCTTGACAACTCTAATCATGCCTACTGCAACCTACCAGAAGTTTATCACTCTCCCAGTGCTATCCCTAGTCCACCACTCCAGTCACAACAACTTTGCAGTTCACATACTTCCTCCTTTTGTGATCTTCAGTTTGTGTTCACCATTTCTACGGTTTAAACGTGTCCCAGTTATCACTTCTCATACACTGCTGAGATGCCAAGGACTCCAATCAGTAAGAAACAGACACTTCCTTTGTGCTTTCACTCTCATTGCAGATGAGAACACGGGTGTCCCTGAAAACAAACACACACATACACACACACAGACAAAAAAAAAAAAAACCTTCATTTTCCTATTTCAAAACTAACCTTAGAAATTCTCCTATGCCATGATACTTTACAAAAATTGTCCATGGTTAAGCATCTGGTGTGCCGAGACCACTGCCTACTGTGCCAGTCAATTTCCTCTTATTTTTAACATTCCCCATTCAGGACCAGCCATCTGTTTCTTGTTTTATCCTTTGATTGCAATCTTTTGGGGATGGGTCTATTTCTGTACAGTTAGCACCAGCCAGACTGGGGTCAATGAACCCAGGCAGCCCCATTCAGTAGTATATAAATACATAGTATAGCCCTTCATACAGCAGTGGCGGGGATTGAGTTTGTTTTCCTTTGCCATTGGAACGGGAAGTAATCCAACATTTTTCATTCAGTTCTTTTTATATTTCTTTAATTAGAATAATAACAAACAAACAAAAAAAAAAAACCCTCATCCACCAAATAAAAAAAAAACACAAAACACTCTCACCGTTTTGTTTTTTTTTTCATTTTCACAGGTATGTCATATGGTAATTCTATTTAAGAATACAATTGGTTACTGAATACAACAGTTTTGCAATGTACCTGTCTCCTCTCAAAGCAATGCATGATGCCTTAGGTTTTGTTGCTTAATTCTTAATTACCACTGAAACAGTGTGTAGAACTGTGATTGGCATTATAACAAAAGAAGGAAAATTATAGAAAAATTAAAAAAAAAATTCACACTGTAAGTCTTGTAAGACTTTCTTCTAGTTTTCCTAAGGTAGACTCCAAAGTGGATTAATGTAAATAGTTTTTACACAGCAATACCTGCTTTAAATAGTGAAAGATTTACAGATTCATATGAATGGTAACCTCTGGGCTGAGGGTCCACCCCAGTCACTGCTAGATTTAGGTTTTTTCAAATGTGCAGACTTCACTGACGCCGAAGAGATTGATATTTTGTCCATGCAGATGTTTATACAAGCTTATTTTAAATAGATCTTGTCTTCCTTCTTTGTATGGTAGAAGCATGACAGGTGGCACATCGTGTCATTAATGGGCACAATAGCAGAAAGTGGGAAAAGCAACTTCAGATTTCCCTCAGAAGTTTGAATGGATTTAAGTAGCCAGAAACAGGCACATCTGTGGTGAAACTATGACAATGGCTTCTCCTGAAGCTGTCCCATTACTTCATGGAGGATTAGATAGCTGTACCTCCAGCACTATACCTTCCAGCAGCAGATTTCTGTGTATTGTGTACCAGTCCTTCCATTTCCCTGCCATGTGTCTAGAATCCAGCGTATCTTTACAAGTAAGAAAGAGTAGGAAAACCTACTTTATAAATGTCAGAAGTCTTTAAACATGTCAGTGAGTATTTTTCAGATCTGAAAATTCCCAGACACACCCAGATTTGAGGCTCATGCACAATTTCTCTTCTGAAAAAGCAAGCTGACAAAGATTTAAGTTTCAGAAGCTCCATACTGAGGAGGTGGGTTTAATCATCAGAATTTTGGCCTGAGGTAGAAAATGGCAATTAATTGCCTAATCTCATCATTTTCTGCATATAGTTATGCACACAGTGTACTTCCATTATTAAAATCATCTTGTAGAAACGATGGCAGTATGGTATATCTAATATGTAGAAACAAGAGAGGTAAATTAACTAGTAAAAAACCCAAGCAGACAAACAACAAAAAGAAACAAACAAACAAAAATACTAATATGGAAGAGAATAGAGAGACAGGGAAAAAAGTACAGCACTGGTTTATCTGTCATTTCATCTTGCCGTTCTTCATTGACGAAATTCAAGAAAAAAGGATGCAAAAAATTCTGAAGCTTGGATATTCACAGGTACTCTGAGTAGTGCTGTTAAGAGGTGACTTACTTTAAGAATTTTCAGAGACTACTTCTCCCATAACTGTCCTTTCAGTATGAGATTTGTGAGCAGGGGAGACTAATAAAACTAACCAATCCACATTTATAAAAAAACATGTAACTTATCACACATTCACACAGCAGACTTCAAAACACAAAGGAACAACCCTGCAAGCATTTGCTCAATAAGGTCTTATTTCTGTAAAGACAGTCCTAGAATACCGATACAAATTATTTCACAAACACAACATATGCATTGCTTCATATCTGGAGCACTCTGGAGCAGAAGCTCAAATGTTATGTGGTACTTTCTGTTGTAGCACATGTCTGCTAGGGATTTATAGGGGAAAATTTCACCTTGGCAAGGGTGACAAACATGTACTTATAATACTTTTCCATCTCAAACATTCTTGTTTCATGGGCAGATAGGGACCAACAAACTTATCCATTTGTGATCTAAACGGAAACATGAGCCCAGAGGTGAAACCCACTGTGCCAATAAACAATTTTTCCTATCCTGAATCCACAGGTTGCAGAATAACGGAATTAAAGCTATTATTCTTTTTGGCTTGCTCCTAGTGTTACTGCATGAAAGCTATAGCTGATTAGCAGCTGCATCATCTTGGTGCAAACTCAATGAGTTTGCCCCAACATAAAGACAAATCACACCAGTTGTTAAGAGAAAATATAAGCAGTCACTAGGAGAGGAGCTGATTATTCTACCATATTATACTATTCTCTCAAATGTCTTGATTTTGTTTGATGTTTCCCCATCAAGTGCCAGAAAGAGTTGGCTGTCAACAACTCACAGGTTCCTTTTACAAAGCTGTAGATTTTCCAAGACTGTGCACTAAACCAGAATTTGTGATGATTTACACCCACTCATGCTGTACATGCAGAAGGAAATACGAACAATGAAACAAAGCCTGTATGTATCCTTCCATTTGTGACCCAAAGTCACAGAATGTGGAGCACCCATCTGTAGAAGATGCTTTGTATGGAGTGCTCTCTAAAGATGATTATACAGCTCGCCCCACAAAAAAGTAATAAGTAGAAAAATTAACAAACAAATAAATAATATGTCCTGACAACACTAACCACAGGAAGTATTCTATCCTTTTCTGAAGACTAAGGTGATTTCCTATGTGCTTCAGTGTCTCTAAATTTTATTTCTAAATATTGACATTTCTTTGAAGTTTGGACAATGAAGAAATCACACTGTTTTCCACTGTCTCAGGTCATAACCATGCATCAATGTATTCCTTAGTATCTGTGGGTTGCTTATCCACACCGATAGATAAAAGCAAAGAAGCAAGATTACCTTTCCTTACGTATGCCGCATTTGAAAGTCCAGAGACAGGAGAAGCAGAGTTGAAGTTTCCCTTCAGAAAGTTCTTGGCTCTGGTTTTCATAAGTTTTCAGTCAATTCTTAATCTATTGGTTCTCAGAACGACCCAGACCCATATTGTCAGACTTTTCCCTCCTGTGATGAGTGAATGTTGTTCAAGAATAAAGTTAAACTGTGAGTTCACAGAGATAAGCCTTCAAAATTGGCTTTAAATCTAAGTGTTCTTAGCCAGCTGAATGCAGTCATTCAGCACATTACCAGCATAATAGACATAAACTTGCCCTAGGCACTTACCTGGGACATTTCTGAGTTTCTTGGAAAGAACTAACAGTTTCTTGTGTTTATTTCAGCCTTCTCAGGTATTTTGTAATACTCCATCACCACTACTTGGTAATATCACTGCTTTATCCATTTGGAGTGGCACTTCACTCGTGCTTCATCCTAGACAGTACTTCTATCTGTATCATTCCAGTAATCAAAAGATCTGCTTCTACATAAAATAGAACTCAGCTCACACATTTTTTGTTTCTGGGATGCAGTAATATTTACACCATTTTTATATTACTAAGAATAGTTCAACATAAAAAAGCAGATTAAATAATTTAGAACTCTGATAATTGTTTGACTCATGTTCCTGTATTTTCCACATATAGGGAAGTGAGGGATGGACATATATTTAAACAGTATCTTAACATGGTCTTAATATTCCTGGGATTAAAATGATGAAAGTGAGTTGAATAAATTGTGTTAAAGACTGCTGTTACAACTAGAGGGAGCAAAATATGTTATTCTGACCAAAAGTGAAGCATTTCCCTCTGATTTGGTCTCTAAAGCACCCACTTCAGACTTCATCAGAATGATCAAAAAAGATAAACAACTACTTTTTATATATTCATTCTATTCTCAAATTATAAAATACTTCAAATTCTGAAAATAGGGAAAGCAAAGACTTTAAGTCATGGGAGATGTTAATCTAGGGTACACACCCAGTATAAGGATTTTCACTCAGCAAAGACCACATCCACCCACGCCTCATCCCTTTCAAAGACCATCATATGTCTGTGGGATCTCAAGTTCAGCATAACTTAGGCAGATGTGGAGAATGTAAAGCTAAGTGAAAAAGAGCCCAGATCCAAAATACTCAATATTTACATATATGGGCATTTTAGTTCAATGTAAAAAATGTGCTACAGACAGGCTGTAATGCTTATTATACTAGACAGGCTATAAGCTGATGCTCCTCTTCTTCTCTAAGAGTGAAAGCCTAGCATTTAGATGAAAACTACAATGCCTGAGTACTTACTGTTTCTACACCTGAAAGGTATTACACATTTCTGTAACCCAGCTGGTGCGTGTATGTATTTTGTTGTGCACAAAAATAGAATAAGTAAGTCTTGAACTTACTGAAGATTTTAGAAAATGCTGGTAAAAGGGCACCAACTGGTTTGACAGCCCCAAATGTCTATCTTTCTTCTATCCAACCATCTCTCAGATCTTTCTGGTTAAAATCACTGCCTCTCCTTCTTTTTACATGCAATTCTGTATGTCTACTCATTTCTGGAAAAATTTGTCCTTGCAAGGAGCTGTGCCAGAAGGAATCCACCTCTGCAGTTATACAGCAGAATGCACCACAGCAGCACTTCTCCTCCATTAGAAATGGGAAAGACTTTCAGGGGAACCAATTTCCCTCCCAAAAACACAAACCAACACAAACCACTAGTTGTTTTTTCACTATTATAATTATTTTTGCATTTACTCATTCATTCCTCTCACTTTCTAGTCCAACATCAAGCCCTAAAGAGATTTTTTAGCTTTTTTTTTTTTTTTTTTTTTTTTGGTATTAACTTGAAGAGCTTTGGACTGTGAGATCTTCCTGTGACTATCAGGATGTTGTGGTATTTTTTTCTGTCTGACAGACTGCTGTTAATCACAGGTATAACAGTATCCTGAACCATGAGATGTTTGTGTAGTTCAAAAAGCTGTTAGGTACCCTGTACCTCCCTTGTCCCTCTGCCTGTTACCACAAGTTTTTTGCATAGGTTGGTTTTCAGACTTTTTTGATTGTTTTTTTGTTGTGTTGTCTTTTTCCCCCTTCATCTTAACATGCCTTTAAACTGAGATTATAAAACACAAAGGTGTTTCAAGCATGCTTTCATTATGTACTGGCTCAGCCAAATTGCACTGAAGGCAGTTCAAACAACCACAGTAAATTAGTAAAAGTTGCATACAGGAGCAACACATAGGTTACAGGTAATATTTGCCTACATCCTAGGCAGTTAGGAAACCTGCCTGCACTGTGAATCCAGACCTTGAGCACTTAATTTAATAAGAAGTCAATAGTGCCTTGATTCATGTGCCTACCATTTTTTCCTCAAAATATTAAATACTATCATTGACCTCATCTGTAGCCCAAACCAGGCAAGTTCAGGTCACCATGCTCTTTTCTTTTGTTGGAGGACATTATTGCAAATAATAAACAAATACATAGTACAGAAGGAACGTAAAGGCTGTTTATGCAACCTGCAGGGATGATTGTTGAGGATGACAGTTGTTTTTTATGTGTACATATAGGCAGCAAATAATGCTTTATGGGAAGGAAGGTAACTAATTTCATTTTGTGAAAGCCTTTTTTATTAAAAGACAAATTTTTCAGTAATATTTAGATACAGTTAAAACAACTCATTATCAGTCATATCAATAGATAAGTAGCTTCTCTTTCCCTTTGCTGCTGTCAGAGCAGGACATGGGAACAAGCAGACATCAGCAGTCAGTGAGCTGACATTAACATCCTGCTTTAAAACAGGTTAACAAGACAGCATTATTGATCTAGCAAACACCACAAAAGATAACCAAGAAAGCCATCTGCTTCTTACCCTTACCCTTTCTTACAATGGCCTGAATTCATAATTCAGGACTGAAATCTGTGCAGCTGACCAAGCAGGAAGTTCATTTCAAGAGAATTTTGGTCTGGCCAGTTTTTAGTCAGCCACAAACCCATACCTGGCGCAGATCTCTGTAAAAATTTCTACCTCATGGCTTTACTAAAATCAATTAAAAAAAAAAAAAAAAGGAGAAAGGTTTGTCTCAGATTAGTTTTTGTCTAGCAAGGTGTAAAAATACTATTGATCATATATGCCTTTTTTTTTTTTAAATATGTTAGGTTTCAGTGGAGGATTCCTGTGAATTAAAAATTGGCAATTGATCTGATCTTGGCTTCTGAAAATGTGTAATGAAATACACATTGCACAATATGAAAAGCAACCACACTGGAGGCAAAGCAGGGGAGGGAAACACGTTTGCTGTTGTATATGAACATGCCAAAATGGATAGACAAACACTGAATTTTCTTTAAAAAGATCATGGTTTCCTTAGGTTTGCAATGATGAAAATTTTCATTTCATTTAGACAGAGACAGACAAAAGTGCTGAGGGGAGTCAGAGAATTTGGATACTGAAGATATGGAATACCCTGGGTTTTTTGCAATTTATGGTTTACAGTATAGCAGCAGGTAATAGTAATAGTGTTACTATCATATGTGAGTACACAGAATTGTAATGTTCTAAATGAGGCTGGTTTTCCTGTTAAGACTGACAGAGTCTCCTTCATCAGACATGGTTTTAGCAACAAGGGCTGATTCTTTTCCACTACGCTCAATCCTGAATCCCAGACTTGCTAGTTACATTTACATCCAAGCCCTCCAAACTCCTGAAGCATACAAATTGCTCTACTTTATTATTCTAATTCTCTGCAATCAAACATTGCCACATTTTTACCAATAGTAAATGTCAATGTGAAAATTACAAAATTTTAAGCCAAAGATTTCATACTCAAGATTTTTCCTTTTATAAAAGCATTTAAAAAACACTCAACAAAATAGCTCTTACCCAGTGAAAAGCATTATGTCAAGGTAAATCCTGGTCTGGTCTTTACTGATCTTTAAATGTAGTTAAGACTGTTGTAGGGCATTAGCCCCTGTTCCATGCCAAAACTAAACTGTTGTATTCCATTCACCTAAGTTATTTCTTAGTTTAATTGAACAAATGAAATGTTTTCAGCTCTTCCTGTGAAATGATGTTCAGTGTCCCAGTTCATTCTTATCCAGTTTATATTCAATCAGGATGATTAAACCAGGTGAGTTTTATTAACATCGAGTGTAGAGTCTTGCATCTAGGGAGGAATAACCACATGCATCAGTACAGGTTGGGAAATGACCTGCTGGAGAGGAGCTCTGAGGAGAGGGACCTGGATGTCCTGGTGGATGACAGGTTGGCCTTGAGCCAGCAGTGTGCCCTAGTGGTCAAGAAGGCTCAGAGGGGATCTGATCGACATCTGTAATTATCTAAGGAGCAGGAGGCAAAGGGACGAATTTGGACTCTTCTCAGTGGTGTGTGGTGATAGGATGAGGGGAAATGACCACAGACTGAAGCATAGAAAGTTCTGCACAAATGTGCATCGGAACTTCATCACAGTGATGGAGCACTGGCACAGGCTGCACAGAGAGGTGGTGGAGTCTACTTCTCTGGACACATTCAAGATGTCTAGCTGTGCAACCTGGGCTAGGGAGCTGCTTTAGCAGGGGTTGGACTGGATGATCTCTAGAGCTCCATTCCTACCCCTAGAGTCAATTCTATGATTCTGTGATGATGTTCCTGTGGAAATTTAAACCATCCCATTATATAAATAATTTTTTTTTTTTTTATTTCACATGGCAGAGGACATTGATAACACGTAATTTAGTCTCAGTTTAATGGATCAGGCTGGATCATCTGCTAGGATTTATGACTTACTGATGCTCAAACTGACTCCAACAAATGAGCCCACTCAAAATAACTGTTATAAAGAATCTTTCAAAGCCTGTACAATTGCTTCACTCATTTTACCCAAATGAATCAAACATTTGATACAGAAACTATTGAAGAGGTTTTAGTGGAGAAGTGGGAGAGACAGAATTTCTCTTGCTAGACATTGCCTGCCAAAAACATTAGGAAGCTTTCTCTATATCTAATATTAGACAGCAGAACTGGACCTCTAGCTACTGTCTCCAGAAACACACCCAGCGGGTACGAGCCTGTCTCTGCAGGACACGACATGAGGACACACACATTGTGCCAGGCTATCAGCTTGCCTCAGGCACATGACTGGAGATGATGCCAGCAGCTGGATACTGCTGGAAGCAGTATGCTTTGCCTGCTGAAGTGATGCTCCTTTGGCAAAATAAAGCCTGTGATGCTGCTGCGATTTTGAAAAGGCCTCTTTGATGCTTCTGGGGGGTAGGTTTGAGACAATGGCTCATTAACTAATTCTCTCCAATATATACCAAAAAATAGTTTCTAATTTAAAAAGATGCCAACTACAGAGAGAATGATCTGAAAATAACTCTTACTTCTCCCACTAAATCTCCCCAGCCCCCATTTCTTCAAGTTTCTTGGCTTTTAGACTTTCCACACTCCTCTCTCTGCTTCCCCCTCTCCCACCTCTCACCTCCTCCCCCTCCAATCTGGCTTCTCCGCCTCCCTTGGCAGGCTCTTTAGCTTTAATTCAATAGTCAAAAGGCTGAATCAAAAGTTGTATAATCTGAGACAACTTTTATTTCGTATCAGAAAAGGAGCCGAGGCTGAGGCCAGTCCAGGTGTGACTGAAAACTAATGGCAGTGGCAAGCATGGGCTACCGACATTTTCCCCTTACTGTGCATGTTTTCTTTGTTTACAGAGACACTCTACCTACTTCACCACGTGCAGCTCATGGACATCTCTGTGATGGGCATGGAGCAGAGCAGAACTGCTCCTCTGGCCACTCTTGTCTGAGATGTAAGTGCTGACAAAGGAAACCTGGAACAGGAAAATGTTTTAGGTTCAGCAGTAGGCAGATTCTGAAGAGGCAAAAGCAGACTAAGTTAAGTAAAGGGAGAGAAAGAGTCAGATGAAATGAGGATAGGCAGAAGTATGAGGAGACAGGAAAGGCTACCTAATTTTATTCTTCCTGTTGAATTACTATTGAAATAGGCACAGAGCAGGCACATAGGAATTAGAAGAGGCCTATGTGCAAGGGAGGTCAGAGGGTGCTTTGATTAACTTGATAACAATTCTGATATGCAGAATGGATGCTGTGTCTAATTGCAAAGAAATGAATGCTGGTGGAGAAGAAAATCTCTTGGAGCTAGTAGATGGCACTAATGCAAAAACAAGTATAAACTCACTATAAATATGTTCAGACAGCAGATGAGTTATGTCATTAGAGCCGGGTTATCTCAGCAGAGCTTCAGGGACAGGAGTTTGCTATCTTTAGGGCACAGATCAGCAGCATGCCAAGAGATACATCTCCATCACAAAGGAGCGGAGTGAAAGGATGACTGGAGGGCAGTGAAGGAGAAAAGAGCTACAAGGGCAGGAACCAAGTAGATACTGATTGCAGCTGTCAGTGATCTGGGTATCTTCAGTGTGGTGTGGGCCAGCTTCAGCACCCCAAAATATTGCCCCTCCACATGCTGAGACTAACAACAAACAGTCACAATCCCAGTAGCACTGGTAATTGAGGAAGTCACAGTCTTGACACAGGAGGAGGATAACCTTGTCTTGATCACAAGTTGAGTAATTAGTTGTGACGAGCTTTGGCCAACAGGGAGATGTGAACAGGAATCAACAAGTGACAGCAGAGCAATGCCTGAAACTTCAGGAAATCTGTAGTTGGGTGCCACCATGAGATGATATCATTGTTTGTCTATAGAGGTCTATGCTGTTTGGGGCTGTAAAAAATTTTATTTACATGCTGGTTTTAAATAATACTAATAAATTTATACTTCCTTATACTTCCAGTAAGAGAAATAAAACACTACACACGTATTTTTCAGCATGCCAGAGAGAGAAGAGACAGGCTGATTTTTTCTCAAAGGCTAATGCTGCACAGTTTTAGTCTGTTTTTTAGTCTGATTTAATTTAATTTAAAGGCTGTGTGCTTAAATTCTTAAATTCACTCACAGCTTTTCTTTCACACAGACGCACACACACACAAACACACAGACACACACACAAAGAGAATTATGAGTATTTGAGCTTCACACCAGTTGTCTTTTAATTATTTCTTATTAGGTAAATGTTAAAATTAGAAATCTAGTCTATGTGTATTCATTCCTTTTGTCCTTCCTGATTATTTTGTTGTTTTTGATTTTGCTTTTGTAAAGTTTTGGTTTTTTATTTTTTCCTCAGCTATGTGAGGATTTAAAAATAAACAAGCCATGTCACATCACTTGAGAAATAATGGGTAATATGGGAGAAATAATGGGCAAATTTAAATTAAAAAAAGAAAAAGAAGAAAGAAAAGTAGGTTTTTAAAACCTACAAGAACATATGGCAACAGGATGCACATCTTTGCATGCACTGAAGTCTGACACTTGCACAGGGCTGAATACCATTAATCTACCTGATCTTTACCATACCCAGTCACATGGTTGTCTTGCTTTTAATATTATGAATCCAAATATCCAATTTACATTTATATATACATATATATACTCCAAAACTCAAAGTATTTTCAAAGTTGCTCTCAGTACAACAACTATTAAACATTCAGCCACTTCTTCTGCATTTCTCTGGATACTTTTGCCAGACCATCCTTGCTATATGTAGTCACAAAACACAAATGACAACAGCTATTTGTGTATGTGTGTGTGTGTGTGTGTGAGAGAGAGAGAGAGAGAGTTAGTGAAAAAAAAAAGAAGAAGAAAAAGTAGAAGATTAGGAAAGGAAATACATTTAATTTCAATAATCACCATCACCCACAAATAAATAAATAAATAAATAGATAAATAAATAATGAAAGAGCCCCCCCCAGCAAAAAAAAATACTATGAAGATAAAAAGAATACACATTGTTATTATGAAGGGTTTTATGGTAAAAAAAAAAAAAAGAAAAAAAAAGAAAAAAAAAGAAAAGAAAAAGAAAAAGAAATAAGAAATAAGAAAAAATTCTGTTTTTTCCATCTCCCACAGTTCCTTCTTCCACATTGATAACTCCCCTCATGCACACCCATCCACTCTGCATACAGTGAGTGCATATGGGACACTGGAATAGCTGTGGGATAAGTGCAATATTAGCACAGTGTGGTAGCTTTGATATGTGATGCTCTGCAGGGCTGCCAGCAGAGTGACAGTCTCCTTCCCATGATGCAAAGACTATTCATCTATTCAGTTCACTTGTAATAGTCTTATGTTGTCATTAGTGGCACGAAGCAGATTGTGCATTGCAATGGAAAGCTTTGCATCCCTGAGGATTAGTTCTTGCTTCTGAGTGCCAGTTGTGAAGCATTCAACAATTTTTATCAAATGAAAATTAGGGTCAAATACAAGCAAATGAAAAGAGGAGAAAACAAACAGGACAAAATTATACAAGAACATAAGCAAGAATTCATGTTCCTATTGCATTGCTTCCAATGGGAATTTTTGTAGCAAGGTATTGTTCGTATCAGCATAGTTAGGAGCTTTACTCTGATCTCAGAAAAAAATTACACTTTGAATTCAAATGCACAAATTGCAACAGTTAAACAATAAATGCTTCCTTCTTGGAAAAAAAAAAATAAAAATTTTGGCAATGTCTTGTTCCATAGAATAGTTTTGGTGCAATTAAACCTGCAAATTTTGCAGAATTTAGAAAGTAGAAAACTGTGAGAAATACCTCAGAAAATAAAGGAAATCTGATAGCACATGACCCATTTCTGGTACCAGCTCTCATGGTAAGTAGAACTTGCATTTGAGTGGGATTGTATATTCAAGGAGAGCAGGTGCCACATAATTTGTCAAATATGTTCCTGCTAAGGATAGAGGACCACTGTTCTAGGTGATACAAAAAAAAAAAATCCATCTGGAAGGTTTAAAGTGCAAAGAGACCCCATATGACACATAAGTAAGTTGCCTCTAGTAAAGCAGCAAATCAGTGGTAGATCCAAGAACAAAGCGAAGGTCTCCAGTGCTAGTCTAGCAGTTCTCTCATTCCCCCACCTTCCACCCCCTACTATGATACTACTGTGTTTTCAAGGGCTAAATTTTAAGGCTTTGTATACCTGTAAATGTGGGAACATTCTGTGTGGAGGAGTGCTTGTAAAAGGCTATTTAAAAGAACAAAAATACCATATGCTTCCTGGATTAAACTTGAAGCCTTGTTAAGGTCAATATAAATGCCTAAGATATACTTGTGATTTGGTGTGAATTTTCATTTGATCAGGGAAGGATGGTATTCTCGTAAACAAAGTCGCTAATTTAACTCAACCCAGAATAAAAGTGTGTGTAAACATGAATTAATAGCACTGTACCTTGGGAGCAAACACCCGAAGGAGATGCTGCCCTCTGAGTTTACTAATCTTAAATACTAATGGGAGCACTTCATTTACAAACACAAGAGAGAATGAAGAGCATTCATATTCTTCAGCCTCATCTGAAAGGTTTCCTCCTAATCTAGCAGTCAGCTTTGTGGACTGGTGGTTTAAAACAGATGCTGTGCGTACAAGCATGAATGAGAGCATATCATGGTATGGTATGCTGGTGGTAGCAATCTTTGTGTCTGTTAACAGCAGATAATGTATTAAATAAGGCTACTATATTCAAACACTGCCATTTTATTCTTACTGCTAAGTATAGAAAAATCTATGAGTAGCAAAGACTGAGATTCCTCCCTGAAATATACTAGTGGCATCAGCCTAAATCCCTCTATTGATAAGATCTAAAAAATGCAGAAATAGAGTATTATTGTAAAGTAAAACCTAATGACACTGTTGTATTCCAATATTCGTTCCATAAATAGAATTATACTGACCTCTGTGAGCACACGCTGGATTTGTACACTTTGAGGGGAAAAAAAAGAATAAAAATCCTTCCAAATTACCAACCCCCATCCATCGTACTCATTTTCAAAGTTCTGACATTTATTTTCACAATAACAAAACATTTTTCTTTCCAAAGGAATATCAGTGGGGAAAAAAAAAAAGACACAAACAGAAAAATCAGAAGATATTACACCTGTACAATTTCAAATCTCTAGGGTTATATTTCCTTGCATATTTATCCCAAATCTAATAACATTTATTATTTGAAGATCAGGCATTTATAGGAATTTAATTTAAAAGATCACAGAATTCTGTCTGATACTAAAGAGAGAGGCAGTGAAGGACACACATGACCAAAATTAATATATTTGTTCCTATTTAACATTGTTCACTGAAAAATTGTCTTAATATTTTAATAAGATTAAATAAGAGATTGGACCTTCTGATCTCAATTTTAAATTGATTCCTTAAAATGAATACTTCCAAAGTAATAATTAGAATAACAAAGGACAAAGGGTGGCAGGTAATAAATTTGATTTAAAATACTGGCAGAAGCATGACTGGTCGGTGTTTCCAGCATTCAAGTTTATGTGTACTTTTATATTTAAATTTATAATTATTCCTTTACTTTCATAAAAGCTTGTAAGTTCTGTTTGTTAGATCTATAAGAGGCTGCACTATCACTCTAAAGAATATGAAGTGATAAATAAAATTATCTTAAAGAAAACTGCTATAAAGCTAAAGTTTTCCCAAGGAACATTGTTTATAAAATGTGGAACATTGTTTATAAAACTAGCTCACTATTTCTAAGCAGCTTTATATTTTTCCAACTAATTTCTTCAAAAAATTAACCTAGGATAATTCCATTTGCTTCCAAATTTGTGTCTTTGTGTCAAAGATATGCTAATTTAGGCATGGCAAAATAATTTATTCCACTATAAAATCACTAGTTTCTCTATGTAGGTAAATTTCTTTTAAATTTAAGAATTAGGTTTGAAGGAAAATAGCTCAATAGACCAATCCGACTGACTACACTGACAGATCTGTGGTATTAGGTTCCCCAAATGTCCTCCGCAGTGCAATTCAAAGTGTTGTAAGACACATGTTGTGAAGACATACATCTGTAGGTCACAATCTTGAACTTGAAAGATCTGAACATGGCAGTATCTTGTCATCAGCTGACAACTCTGTAGTATTGGTATTAGAAATGTAATATCATCATGAACTGCAGATGTTAGATCTTCAAGTACAAGCCCAGTTCTCCCTCATCACAAGTGGAACTTGTGACAAATTTCCTCCCAAAGATCTTAAATTTAGTACACTATCCTGAAAATTCATGGAAACTTTTTCAGTATTTCTCTTTCCCTATGAAGCAATTTTCCTTACAACAGTTTTTTTTTTACCTACTGTAAAAAGGTAAAACTTGCTCCTTTATACTGCCACCATAGGGTTCTTCAAACATAAATAAGCCCAATTCATCCAGCCTTGCATAGCAGGTCATATTTTCTCAATCTCCTGTCAATCTCTCTTCAAACAGCCATGATAAGAAACATGAATTGAGACATTCTTGGAAGAGGGAATTAAAAAATTGGACTTTCCTTCAACTATGATATCATCAACTAGAATAGAATGGTTTCCTCATTTCATATAGACAAGCTTTGTTTCATATAGATTTTCATTTTTCTTTTTCTTTTTGCCATAACAGGATAATACAGACAACTCATTCCAGCTGATTGACCCAACACTGTGTCTCATTCTCTCCAGAGAGAAGGCTTGCATAGATATAGGCTAGCATAGGTTTCTGAGATTATCTTTGTTGAATTGCATCTTGGTTCCTCTGCTTAGCTAAGACTCTTCATTTCAGAACACCAGCCTTCAGCATACATCCAACCTCCCAGTGCCACACACACACAAATAGTGAACAGAAAATGTAGTCATCCAAGATTTCAGAATTTTCATTAATACCAGATCACGAGTGAGACTCACAGAAACTCATTTTGATAGAAATCCATTGACATTCATTTTGAATGTGATTAATCAAATAGATTTGTTCTTTCTGCCTGGTGCTTTAATTTAGATAAATTGTAGGGAAGTGTTAAAAGTCTTACTGTGCTCATGAGATACCTCTGAAACAATTAATGTGTCTCTTGGTGCACCTCCTCTAGCCAGAAGTTTGGCTACCTTACTACGGGCTGAGTGACCAGTGTGATAAAAAACTGCTCCCAAACTGTTAGTTAAATTAGAAAGCAGAAATTAAACCCTTGTCCAACCTTGTAAAAATGAAGAGAGGGAAGAATTAGAAATTAAATAATAATAATAAAAAAGTACAATATAAGCAGACTTCCTTTGCACCAGGAACAACCCAGTTCTGTCCAGTTTTGAGGAACTGGAGAAGTGCTGATACCATCTCAAGAGCAGATATGCAAAAGAAATGCTCAAAATGCATGTTGAATTGTATGGAACAGGGAAAAAGAAGCAGAAGGATTTCTAATTGAGCATGTTCCAACAAATGTAGGACAAGCTCACAGTAATGGGGGGATGGCAGGAGGGAAAAGAGAGGTGAGCAAACAGTCTAAATAATATACATCAAAGAAAGGCAAAACACACTACCACAGCATGAATAGACATTGCCTCACAGGAATGCTTATTTATCTATATGTACGTAAGACCTGAATAAATATATGGAGAACAGAATAACCATTTCAGAATTAAAAACTAGAAATGAAGAAAAAGATTTTTGTTCTTCCAACTTGATCAGTCAGTACAGGAGAAAAAAAAAAGATTAATCAGCACAAACATGCTAAAAGTATAAACAAAGAAAAAGTATTTTTTAAACATAATTAACTCCTATTTGGGCATTGCTTTAAATTACTTTTTTGATGAAATGTAAGCAAACATGAGGTTAGGTCTAATTACCTGTTCTTTGTAGGTAAATCCCAAAGCCATTACCAAGCTTTGTTGGATTTAATCTACATAACTCTTCAAGGAACTCTTTAAGGAAATGGCTGAGAACACTGCATGTTCCCTATCCATTTACAGGGTCAGCAACACAAATCACAGGGCACATTCAGCATTATATACACTGTAGGATGTCCTATAGACAGATAAAACAGGGATGTTCAGAGGCTGTTTGCATGGACAGCAGACACATTCTTGACTGTATCTCAGATGCAAAAATGGAGTTTCGTCAGCAAACAGCAATGATTTTGTATGTTTTTTCAATGAGTCTAAAATTTGCCCTGCCATCCTTTGCTCAGTGTAATCCCCGCTATGTTAATGCTCATCTAGATCCTATCAGTTCTCTGGAGCTATATAAATAATTGACAGTAATTAATTATTATTATAGCTGCCCAAAAAGTGAAGACAGTGATCTATAGCCCAAAGTGGAAAATTACTATAAAGGCTATATGCCAGATAAAAAATAATCTGCCCCTTCTGACTTTCCTTTAGCTGCCATGCTTTTATTTTTGTGATAAATGTATTAAATGGTACATTCTTCACCAAGAATTTTACCACTCGTTTTCACTGATTTCCTGTTATAGAAGCAGCCCCTGACAATAGACTGCTGCTGAGAGCCTCTGCTAATACCACGTATGCTTCAAAGGCTGTGATGATGCTTATTATTGAATCTATGAGGAGAGTCAAGTCCAAAGTCACCACAGCTTTTCATTTTCATCCCCAGAACTCCCAACATGGACATTTTTAAAATAGAAAATTAAATTCAATTACCTCACAGCAAGAGGTTTTTTCTTTGCTTGAAAGAATGCAAGGAGATGCTATCCCACCAGGAAGCTACCAATGGGAGACACAAGCTACGTAAGGATGCATTTCAACCACTGTGAGCGTATAAGTCAACCTTCACGTACCATATTTGCTTGCTGGTGCCTTTAGAGTAACCTGGGATTCAACTAAGTGGAACTCGCAGGAAAATTTCAGACAGTGCTTTGTGCTTTATACAGCAGCACAGTTCCAGAGCTTTTTTTCACAATGGGTTTTATCTGTCATTTTCTCCCACAGGAACATAATACAAATAATACTAGACTACTGCAAGAAATGATATTTTGCTAGGAAAACATAACACCATGTACCACAAGAACAGAACTGTATTTGTAGGTAGTCCAAGTTTCAGAAGCATCTTGCCTCTCAGGACAATTCCTGCTCAGCCAGACATACTAAACACAGGGATGACTGGCAATGACGTGTCCAACACAGTTGGAGATTTTAGTAGACCAACTGAATCACAGAATCACAGAATTGTTGGGGTTGGAATAGACCACTGGAGATCATCAAATTCAATCCCTTGCTAAAGCAGGCTCCCTGCAGCACATTGCACAGAAAAGCATTCAGGTGGCTCTTGAATATCAACAGAGGAGACTCCACAGCTTCTCTGGGCAGCCTGCTCTAGGGATAACAGTGCAACGTTCTTTTATATTTTAGATAATAACCAAGCGTGTTCTCCATGCTATCGCAACAAAGGAAAAATACAAGTATCTCCTGAACTATGCGGATTTTGTGAAGTGTTTGTGCTCCTTCAGTACTAAAGACTAACAAAAGATAGAGACATAGTTATTTTAATTGCTATGTATGCAGCAGAAAGCCCTTTGATTTCTCTGAGGTTTTTTTTTTAAGCAAAATTTCTGCGTTGGTGTAAGGCAGATTTTCCAGGCTTCAACAAACCAGATGGCCATCCAAAAATGCGATATGAAATTTTTATAGGAAGCTAAGAGCTGAACCCATCTCGGGGAGAGATTTTTCAGAGATTCCAAACTTTTAAAAATAAATATTACCACAAGATCTTATGTATCTACGTTTGAACTATAATGAACAAATAGCCACAGTGACAATTACCTAGATTTTATATTTAGAAGGAGCAGAGCACATGCAACAAACAATAGCACACTGTGATATTAATGAAGCACTTGCTTCCTCTAAATGTAGAAATCCAGCAATTATCACTAGAATTGGCATGTATAAAGGTGCTGGTGACAATTTTAAAAAGGCATATTGCTTATCTGATAGACCAGAATGCATGCTTTGGACCCGAAGCATTCTGTTACAAAGTGTTCAGTGACACAGTCCCACACACAGCCAAGCTTATGCTCAGCACAGTGATGGCTCTGGTGGAAAGGAAGAGGTGATTGCAAGCCTTCCTTCTGCTTGCCCCAACTTTGTGTTGGCTGGAGGCCAAGCCAGCCATCAGCACAAATTAGAGTTGCTATAAAGATGTTCTACTTTACACCAGCTAGTTTGGACCCCTGAGGAGTACACCACTCAGACATCAGAGCTTGTATTGAACTTCAGACCTTTCCCATCAAACCTCTGTCAGGCTCTTTCCCTGCTAAAAGGTAACTGCTTTATGCTCTCAAGCTTTTTGCCCTGTGCTTTTAGAGCACATCGGGAAAACTGACAGAGCTGACCACACCGAGCTGAAAGGTCTCTGAGTCACAGGAGTCTTCAATTGCCCTCTAAAGCTTTAAGGTCACTGCAGTGTGGCCAAAGATGTAGCCTGGAGATCTTGCTGAAGAAATGCCTCCTGGCAGCTTCTGTCTCAAACAAGCTGGCTCTACCTGAATCCCTGGTCCCATGCACACACACAGCCAAGCTGCTTTGCTCTCTCTTAAGCCTACATATCCATCCTTAACCCTCTCCATCCTGCTTTTCTGGGTGAAAAATACTGCTCTCCCATTTTTCATTAGGCTTCTCAGTGCAGACTGTTATTCTGTGACCCTATTCTATTTCACTTGCAGAAAAAAAACAAAGTTAGCAGAACGTGGGAAGGTGATAATTTACCACCTGGCTGACTACAGGGTCTGAGCTTTAGCTTTCCATCACATTATATGCCAAGTAAAGCTAGTCACAGGATGAAGGATTTAGGCTGCAGATGAAATCTTGAAGTTTATGAACAATTAAGGCTTCATACTCATCTCTCTGCTCCCCAGTGCATTTCCTGTACAGAAAGTGCTGTTGAACTGCTAGGCCAAATTTCTTTTAAGTGCCCTAACTGGACAATGGTTTTGTGACACACAGCACTCCACCCCTAAGACACCTTCAAGTGGCCAGAAAGCTCTTTTTGTATTTTGGAATTAGGCACCAAATACACAAGAAAACTAAATACTGAAGGAGAATAGTAACCATGTTTCCAAACTACACAACTCAGCTCTTTCATTAATTCATCAGCATTCAGAACATGTTTGTTCTGCAATATAGACATAATTACTTGCTGTGTCTCCACTCCTACAAATGCTCCCAGGAACGAAGACACCTGCCCCAGTACCCCTAACAAAATTCCATGTGTCCTGTGTGCAAGTCCTGGTGCAGTGACAGAGATAAACAGGCCTCCTGTCGTTAGTAAGCAGTCATGACCTCTTGCACTCATACAGTTCATTTGATTTTTGACTGGGGAAGAATCAACAAAAGTTGGTTTAGAGGGCTCTCTGTTGATAGGCAGTTGACAGCCATCACATACCATCAGGAAGAAAAGCTGCAGCATAATTGAAAGATCTCGCCATTGAGCATACAAGAAAGTTAGGGAAAAGGTAACTTGAAAGGAAAAAATTCACACAGCAGAAAAAAAAAAAAAGGATGATTAGAACAACTCCAGCATGTGCTTCCCTTCTCTGATGGGTAACATTGCTATTAACTGGTGTGCAGAAAGCTCTCGATACAGACACATCATGACCAGTTTTCTAGAGGAATAATTACACTTTTTCCACATAAATATTCAGAGATATTTCAGAGATAATAGCACGCCAGACTAAATCCACATCACCAAGACTTTAGATATCACAAATCTGTTGTTGGGACAAACTGCTCACAATATTTGTTCCCATAGAATAGGCTCTACGAAGTTTACAAGCTCAGTAAAACAACCAGATGCTCTCAGCAGCTGTACTGCCTCTGACAGCCCCACCCTTACCATACATTGCCCCTCACCATAAAGGACCAGGCTATTGAACTAACTGCCACAAGCACTGGAAACCTGCAACCTCTATCACCTAACTTCTTGATGAATTTTTTATTGCAAAAGAAGTTAAAATATAAAAACACTGGCCAGTGAGCTGTTATCATTGTAGCCAGAAAAGAACCACTCCTCTCAAACTACGACAAATCTCTCCATCTACTTCTAAATGAAATATGGAGTTTCTTTATCCAATAGTTTGTGGAACCTATAAAAAATGCACTTTAAATATATGACATTTCAGTCAAATAACCTAATAAGAACAGAAAGGCACACTTCACCCATGTCTTCCTGTGCTGGTCAGTGGTGATAGAATACTCTCTGCATGGAAACATTGCAGCTCTACATGCCATTTGAGGCAATACTGAATACACATACGGGCTGAAAAGCAGAAATATGATCTAACCACTTGTCTCTACTCTTCTCAAGATGCTCTTTGCTCACTCATGCTCTTGTTGTGTTTTCCTCTCAGCAGCCGGATGACTGTGTACAAAAACATGTAGTTATAAATGAGCACACCAACTGGTTCTCAACGCTGAGCAGAATAATCAGGCGGTGGAATGCAATGGGAAATTCCCCATTCTGCGCCTTTTGTTCCAGGCCTGCTAATGTGTTTTCCATGAGAATTTCTTCTGCAATGGAAAAAAATAAACATCTCTCCAAATGCTAGGCAAACAATTTATTTATTATTAGAAAGGAAGGCAGAAAGGGGAATCTTAGTAGAGCTTTGAACAAGGATTTACTATGCAAGCTGAATAGTTTCAAAATGAAAAAGTATATTTCAACAAGAGTCTCATTTAGTAAAGACTGACTTCAAGTCCTTACAATCAACTCTTCTGAAATGTCATTAAGATTGGCTGACCTGTGATCTTGGTCAATTGTACGTACTTGCAAAGGGATGCAGAATCAAGTCACTACTATTAGTCATGAGTCTACATCATAGTGACTCTTCTCATGACCATAGTGACTCTTCTCATGACCAGACTCAACATTCCTATAAAGGTGGAGACAAGTAGAAGAAAGGACACCATGCTCTGAAACGTGGTAGGCTAAATCTATGGTGCTATCAGGCATCAATACACTGATACTGCCCCATACATGGTATGCCTAGCAGGCATCTGGCTCTGGAGTAAATTTATGAAGAGGCTCTCCAAGAATTGTTCAGGTTTAACTTTCGTCCAACATCCTACCTCTGAAAATGAACCAGAGAGCGTGAATAGGAAAAAAGAGAGAAGAAAAAAAAAGAAAGAGAATTGATGAAGAAATAAAAGTAACTATATAAGTTCAAATGAAGCAGTAGTGGTGGGAGAGAAATGCATTAAGTAAGGAAGAAGTGGAGGAAGGTGCTGGTAACAAAAGAGGGATGGGGAAGTAAAGGAGTGGTCATGAGAAATTCTGCTGCTATAATGATACAGCTCTAGGTGTTTTTCAAAATATCCCTCTAGCAACAAATAATCCATGACATTTGTCTCTTAATCCTCTCAGCATGCCTGAGCAACACCGTGGTCTATTGATTGAAATGCTGCAGCATTGACCATAATCACAGTACCAACATCCTGCTACCTACAACAGCTATAGCCCATGAAAAATAAAATCCCCACATACGAAATCATGCACAGGAGGATTAAATTTCAAGCAGCAGTAGCTCTATAAACATGATATATGTTTACATGTAGCTTTCAAACAAAAATATTTGCTGCAAGACGTGCATAGCTGAGGGCTACATAACATCTTTTAGCCTTTCCTCAGTATTTCTGATGTCGATTTCTCTTCTGGCTATTTTCCTAAGGCATAATCTGTTTTTAGGCTATGCAAACAAAAACATTTTTGCTTTTTTGTTCAGGGGAAGCAGGGCTTGTGGTGGCTGAAAGGGCAGCTGAGGTGAGAACGATTGAGCCCTGTCTCTTCTGTGGTGGCATTGTGGTTTTGCCACAGGGACCAGCCAAATGAAAGAATTGTGTGTCTTAATAAATACAGCTCTGTGTAATGCTCTCTGTGAACATGTGTACTGGCCTTGTGAATATGAATAAAAGGGATGTACACTGCCCATAATTGACTTTCTTGTACAGTTGTCCGCACTCCCCTGTACCTCAACCACATACCCTTCTGTAGCAAACTTGTGTCGCGTAGCTGTTTATCATGTGGATTCTGCAAACATATGCACAGATGAATTATTGTACAAAACCTGATTTATGGTCATAGAATTCATTTCTAATGAACCCTTTCCCAAAATATCAACAGTGTGTTTTGATTTCCAAGAGCAGTTTAATAGTGAGGGGAAAAAAACACACATACACACAAAACCCACCCTTCTTGCTCCTTGATTTAGGAGTGCCACAAGGGCTACATTTTCTTCCAGCTTTAAATTGCACAGTACATAGCATCATTCTGTCATGGGAAGACTACCTGCATGTGTAGCACAGCTTCAGCCTCACAAGTATTCATCTCCCTTGCTGCAGGGCAGTCATGGAGGTATTCAAGAAAGAGGTACAGTTTAAGAGACAGTAGTGAGTATCTGAAACAGCTGCCTTGAAGGATCAGTAGCAGACACTTGCTACTCCCAGATGCGCAAGGTCACGAAAATTTCACACTATATTTTAAATTAAATAATGTAGGAAATGCTGAGTGGCAGGTCTTCTCTGGCACCTTATGAAGCTAATGGTCACATATACACAAAGAGCATCCTGAGGGCCAATCAACATCTCACATGCTTGACATTATGTGGGCATAAGAGGCTGCTTCCTCCTCAGGGAACCAAAATATAAATGAATACTAAAGCTGATTAGTTTTCTTTGTCACAGGTAGCTTGTCCAGAGGAAAAAAAGTCTGTTTTATCTTATATTTTTCACTTAAAATGTAGAAAATTGCTATGTTCAAGCTGAAAACTGGATTAGAAAAAGCAGTGATTCCTCTGGTTACATGATCAGTGCATTATGTAAAAACCAGTTTGGTTATACCACCTCTGAGAGCAACACCAAAATAACTCATATTTTTTAACTGCTCACTACAAAAAAAGGGAAATCCTTCTCCCTCTCCTCTCTGACCTAGGTTCTTTCACTAATTAGACTTTTGCTAAGCCTCAAACATCCTGACAGGCCGCTGTGGCCCCAGAAAAACCCGTGCTATTGCTGACCTCACAGTGGAGAAGAACTAAGAGGTGCCCACCATATAACAGCTACAAATACATCATGCCAATACAGGGCAGATCAGCTCCATGGGTCAGCAAACTAAGACCCTTCCATCTGTTGGGACAGACTTACATGTCAAGCTCATGGTAAACACAGCTCGTGTGCATCCGCCAAGCAAAGGAAAGCCTGGCTTCTCTTACAACTTTCCTGCAACCATATGCATGTTAGCCTCCTGCCCTTCGTTCAGCAAGGGCCAAAATATTGTTTCCTAATTAGACAAATTAGCAATCATTACATGTAGACCTTTAAGCATGAGGCAAGATAAATCAAACCAAGTTAGAAAAGGGCCTGGCAGAGGCTCTGATAAATACTGCTACCACTGACTTTTCTCTCCTCTACAGTGTGTTTATAACTGTAATAGAGCAAAAATTCAGCAAAAGACTTGGCAATAACTATCACATATTGGATTTGGCTATGTCTCATTCAGGAAAAATGTATCTTCTTTGGCCACAAGACACAGAAACAAGTTCTACTGAATTAAAATTCTCTCCAGTTATCAATGATAAAGGAGTCAGAGGAGAAAAGCTCAAACCTTGCAAATATATTTGAATAATTTTTATTTTACATGTTTTTAAAAGAAAAATTAAGTTGATTCTAAAAGATCCAAGGAGCCTCAAAACACATATTTTATTAGCTGAACAATTATCTAAAAATTACAGACCAGCATTGTACCAGAGGTCATTTTCAAAGGGTCCATATGTACAATATGGAGGTTTTTCATGCATGGGAGCAATAAGACGCCATTTTTAGTCTCCTCCCTAAGGCATGACATGTAATACAAGTGCCTGCAAATGCAAGGTTCATACAAAAAGCAGAAAGGCTCAGGAAAAATTGCATCCCTCTGGATAATTTTTTAACTGGCTGATTGATGATTCCAGAAGAAAAGCTGGACTGAAGACAAGAATAAGCTGCAATTTTTCTCTATCCCAGTTTCTGCCATTTTTCTTATTTATTTTCCATGGTTTCTCTTAGCTCCTGAGTTTGAATTTTCCCATCTTTTTCTTTTCTGTCATGTTTATTTTCTTTCTTGTTTTGATAGATGCCATACCAATTCATGTTTCGAAATAATAATGGCATTTCAAGCAGAAATTGAAGAATTTTTTTAGTACCTGGGCTCTTTTCTGATGCATAGGAGTTTCGTATTCATTTTGGCACCTTGAGTGTCTGTTATAAAATAAACTGAAAATGTTTAATAAATAATAAAACTAAAAAAATAATTTCATCATGGAGAAATATTTGCAAACCATATCAGTAAGAGTATCTTAGGGAGAAACAAACAGATGAAGTTTTTCCTTTCGTTATGTAAAGCTGGAGTTTTGATCCTCAAAACAACTTTTTTTTATTATTATTATTATTTTTTTTTTTTTTATAATGTCTTTAGACCCAACAATCCAAGGAAGAGAGGTGAGGAGAGTGAAGCATGGAGCTCATTCTCTGTGCAGTCACTTATAAGATGACCACACCTCAAGAGGGCTGGTGTTACTGATCATCTCATCATCACCTGCAGCATTTGCTTTGGTTTCTTACCTCTTGAAACTACTACCTTCAAATCCCTTAACTCCACCCAATTTCGAGAAGCTCCATCCAAAACACCAGAGTCTGTTCTCTCAGTGTCCAAATACCCACTGCTGGACTGCCACTGTTTTATCCTCAGACTAAACCAAAGCACAGTCATTGACTTCTAAATACACTATGAGGCAAACACAAAATTAACTCAACATTGTGCTGACCAATTAGTTGTGAATGATGAAAAAGAAAACAACAAAAAGATTTTATTCAACTTACCATCTATGTGAGCAAGTATTAATGATAACACTCAGATTAAGCTCCAGAAGCACCATGAAATGTGGGTTTCAGCAAATGTTTTCATTAAAATGAGGAAGTTACACCCGCAACACTGTCTTTTTGGGTGCTTTTGAGTCAGCTGTTTTTGTAAAAGGCCCTATTCTAGTTTCATTCAGGAAAGCCAAAATGTTACATGTGGAATGAGAAGTGGTTACAACACCCAGAAACCCCATGAGCTGTTTATTTTCCAAGAGACTTTGCAGTGTAAAGTGCCCAGGCTACTCTTGAGAGTGAGATCAGGCTATCTAGATTCTGTTTCTCAGATGTGTTTAAGAACACAAATAGACAATGAAAGTCCTTCTGTCACTGCCTCAGAGCCTCCTTCCTAAATTAGAACACACATCTACCTCACAATACTCACACAGCGATGTAATTACAGATTTGTGAAACTGACATTTGTGGACTGAGAAGTTGGCCTTCACCTGTGATTTGCCTCAGCTTTTTGCAGTGAAAAATAAGTGTTACTCTGGACCTGGTGCTACGTTAAAAGGAAATCATTAAATAAAAGCATTGATACATTTGAATTGTAGACACAGCAAAATCAATTTATCTGTTCTGGTGTTACTGAATGATTCCCAGCTTTGTCCTTCATACAGTCGTTCTGTCCTCTTTGCTATATGCTTTTTAGATATGAAATAGTAATAGTAGCAGTCCATCACTTGTACTGACAAGAAGATCAAGATTTTTAATTTTTCTTCCCCCAGAAATCTGCTTTTCCATGAGCTCTCCTTACACTGACATGACAGAAAAAATGAGACATCTCAAGGTTTTACCCCCACATCACAAGGTCTCACAAGGTCCCTGGGTCTGCACAATTACTACGGCCCCAAAAACACAGCTCACGCTGGAGCAACACCCTAGCCCTGGCATCAAATAGATTTGTCCCAGATAACAATATCTCTGCCCATTCTGTTTTGACATACTACTACAGTCAAGTCTGGAAAGAAAACCATCAAAATCAACCACTGCAAGAGGGTAAAGTGTATTTATTTTTTGCAGTTCTCAGATAAATACTGTCAAAATAACTACAATATCATCCACTTACAGCCAGAAATTATAGGAATTTGAGATATATTATGCACCATTTTGGTGCATTCTAGTCATTTACAGAATCAGTCACAGAATAATTGTCACTGATGGGGACAACTAGAGCAGAGTGCCCAGGTGCACATCCAGGCTGCTTTTGGAGATCTCCAAGGAGAAGACTCACGACCTCTGGATCCCTGTTCCAGTGCTTCACCATTTGGAAAGCACAGAAATGCTGTGTGATGGTCAGAGGGAACTTCAGTGCTCACTGCCTCTTGTGCTGGCACTGGGCATCACTGAAAACAGCTGCAGCCTACCCTCCTCTCACATTCTCACTTATCAATCATCTTTGTAGTATACAATGTTTTTAATTTAAACAGAGACAAAGTAAGAAATGGGAAACAACATTTGGTTTTGAAGATGAAATGTAACCTGTTTATTAACAACAGGCAATCTTTCATCTTTGGGATTTGAGATCTGCACAGATTGTGGTGTCACCTCCCAGCATTCACCACTGCAAACCTTGAGTTCATGGGAATGACCAATACTAATGATCCCTGAACTGTTTCCCACAGCCAAATGACAGCTGTGATTCTTAACCCCAGCTCTCCTCCTTAGAGCTGACTCAGCGGTAAATTTATGGCACTTCCTCTTCAGTGTCCCATGCTGGCTTCAGATATTTATCACCCAACCTTATCATTGAAAGATGTGTTTTCTCCGTAACTCACAGCCAAGTGCCTTCGTCATGAGACAATGGGTAGGATGGAAGGCAGGTCTGGGTGTATTCTGGGAGATGGCTGATGCCTTTATCTTATTATCATCTTCCTAAAATGGAAGATGCATAATGGTGGAACTTTGTGTAAAACATGAGGAAAATGTGTCTGAAAACACGGGCTTAGAGAAGCATTGAGTATTTCTGACAAGGATGCAAGTAAATAAAAGAAATGACATCTTGAACCTTCTTCAGGTTGGAAAGCTTTACATTGCCCATCTCGCAATTCATGGGAAATATTTACGTCCAAGAGTATATCTTGGCATAGACCCAGTGAAGTGCTGTAAAGGTTAAGAAGGAGTTACTTAAAAGTCATTACCAATCTGTGGCAGTTAATGGACAAATAACTAGTCAGTCCGCAACTGATTTAGTGTTTTCAATTGCAGTGTTCTGAAGAAACAAACATTAATACCTTCTCTGTCTGTCTTTCCACCTGTAAAATTGCCCCTGAACAGGAAATCCTGTTCAGAAATGGATTTCATTAAGCCTTAACCTATATTTTATCTTGATTATGTTCTCTCAGAAGTATTTGGTGGATTGGCTAGTACAGCTTTTTAAAATGGTGTGAGAGTAAGACACTAACAACTGAAATATATTTCAGGTTCAGATGTGGATTTCAAACCTCTTCTTTTTCATCCTCCATCTCACCTCTTCCAGACAGAATATTATTTTTAAATGAGGGCAAAACCCAGTGTCTTTAACTTCGTAACTTCTTGTTCAGAAACTCTAGCAGTGTGTGATAGTCTGGTTAAGAACTGTTTATCCTGCAGCCATGCCAGCAAAGCGATGCACCCTTGATCTTTCCATATGAGCTGTTACACATAGAGCAGGTTTCACAGCAGGTTCCATGGCACAAAAGACATCACGTTGCAGAAATAATGCTCCAAACAGTCAGACACATTCTCAGTTCTACAAATGTCTGAACAAACATCCGCATCTGGTATTCTGTTTTGTTTTATCATTATATTATATTATATTATATTATATTATATTATATTATATTATATTATATTATATTATATTATATTATATTATATTATATTATATTTATTTTTCTTTCTTGTTTTGTTCTAAATCAAGTAAAATCCTAACTTTTCCATCACTAGATCAAGCAATGGTATTGCTACTTTAAATTTAATTCATTGAATTAAAAATTGAATGATTAAACGGTCACTGAATCAGGTGCACACATTCAGCAAGTTTTGCACAAAATACTCCTGAAATGCAACCTTATTCTCTCAATGGAACTATCCAAGGATGGGGATGAGCTTCTCAAAATAAGGGTATTGAAAAATCAACACAATTTTCAAAGTTCTGTGGGCTACATTTTCAAACACCATTTTACATAGTGCTGAGGAAAATATTTTTGCTTCATAAAAATTCACATTTAAAGGGTAATTATTCTATTTAAGTAATCAACATTAGAAAAATCAATCCTGAGCAGATTTTTGCACCTCACTCTGGAGAGACAAATATTAAAATTGCAAGTATTAGATAAATAGAAACATTCTAAAATGCAAATTAATTGTAACCAGTGATATAAGGCCAAGCCAGCAAAGCACTCACATTAAGAATCTTTATGGAGGCCATAGATTTAATTATCAGGGGCAGTTGTACAACTCATTCTGACCTACTCAAAATATTTTTGGTTTGCACAGATGGGGCATAGTGCTGTCTCTTTCTTCTGCCTTTTCCATTCCCCAGAACAGGCAAATTATTGAAATACATAAGTATTTTGCACAGGAAAGTTCCCACCCTTGCTTGTCAGTCTTGAATGCTGCATGCTTTCTGCTGGCAATGGAGGTGGAGAGGTTTCAAGACCTCGAATTTCTTATGTTGCTTTCCTTAGTAATTATTAATCTGCAGCTGATGAAGAGAAACACAGCCTGTTCTTGTTCTTTTTCTACTCACAGTAGTAGATGTCCTACATACTCAAAACATGCTCCATTCAGAGAGGATGGAGGGCAAAGACAACAGTTACACAGCTGGCTTAATTAATATGGGGCTTCAAATGTTTCTCAAAGTATATATGGGGTGTATCATGCTTTTCTGTTCACTCACCAGGAAATACTGAAGTTAGAAGCTACTGGAAGGACTTATACTATGCCTGGTCTTGTTGGTGTTACAGTAGAGCAAACATTTGTCAAAGGTTTGGGTTGTTTTGTTGTTGTTTTTTTTTTCCTGAGAGGAATAGTAATAACAACAACAGCAGTTTGTGCTGAAAAGTACATGTAATAAGGTCTTAGAAATTTCTTCGATATACTTGTGCAATATCTTGAATGAACAAAATTAATCCTGTTTATTGGAGTGTGATAACTGCTGGATGGACTTCAGAAATAATGTATGTCATCTGTGCTTCCACAAGGAGCTCCCTACTCCTATCACTCTGGTAATTCCTTTAGGTAATCTGCTTCCTGTGACCTGCATTTTCATTCTGACACCAGCTAATGTATTAAAAGATTACTTTACTACTCAATCCTTGTAAGAGTTGCCTTGCGAATTTTTGGAGCTCAGTCAGCAAAATTTATCCATTTTGTGTTGTGGGCAAACAAAATCCTATGTCTCTCATCATCTCCAGGCTTTTATTCTTGGAGCAATAATCATGGATCCTCATCTTCTACCTGCAGAATGAAAATTTCTGCCTTATGTTCTTTTTCTTTCTGATGACAGACAAAGAGCACAGTGAAAAAGCACAGCTTCCCTCTGCAGCCCAGTTTAGGTGAATGAACTTCTTTATAACCTTATCATTTCTCATGCATTAAAATAATATATCTTTAAATAAATTCCTGGAAATACACTGTTAGTTAGTGAATATGGAGGATTCTAGGACTTTTTAGATCATGTTTCTGTTGTGTGGGGTTTTTTTTGTTGTTTTTTTTTTTATGATGAACTGTCTTACTTTTGGCTTAACACACTCCATAAGCCTGTTGGTTGCATTGTTTAAACAAAGGTTAAAAGAAAGGGCTTCTGACTGGGCTTACAGCCCCTGACCCATGCCACACAAAATGTCAGGGCATCATTGAAGGTAACAGTTTTCCCACAGAACACAGTTGTGACTAGAGTTGCTTTTAGCAAACTTACTTTTTAAAAACAATTTTCTTGACATTGATGTATCCATGTGCTTAAGTTACAGTTAGCATCACAGGGAGAATATTTCCTTATTTCCCAGCTCTAATGTTCAGTTTCTCTTTGAGGCATCATAACAGCATTTTATTTTCACTGATCCTTGGTGCCAGCCAGCCCTAGTTTTCCTAAGTTTCACACAGTGTGGCTGCATTCACTGTGCTAATCTTATGTTACATACATTTTTTTGTCACTCCATGTGTTTCTAATTGGTTTCCCAAGCACCCGCAGCATTACAGCTGCTCTATTTGGCAGCTGCAAATGCCCACAAACCTCTGTGTCTTCCTCTTCTATACTGTTTTAGGTATTCTCTTTTGGCACCAAGTGAAAACAGTTGTAATCAGATATAAGGCTTATATATATTACAAAAAAAAAAAAAAAGTGTTTCTTTTTGTGGCTTTGATGTTGTGAGAAAGGTCTCTTCCTACAATTTGCCTGCTGCCCCACCCCATCTCATGTAAACTGGCATCTCTATGTATATTCTAGAGATATTACAAGAGATTACAAACACAGTAAGGATGACCAGAGGATGAATGATCAGGACTGCACAAATCAGTTGCCAGTGGACAGGGAAAAGCAGAGAGAGGCAGAGTTGGAGGTTCTTCAGATATGTCCAAGCACAGGAGGTGGGAGCTGACCTATTCTCCCAAGCCCAGATTCACTTTGTCTGTATAATGGGATACTGTACATGATCACTTTACAGTGGAAAGTGGGAAATGTAAATACTTTGCAAAATACTCACACTCTTGGATAAGAGGACCAATAGATTTCTTTTAAAGTGCTACGTTTTATGACTAGCAGGTGGGTAAGCACACAAAGGTGTTTCATAAGCTGCCTACAAACAAGCACAGATGAAATGCAGTTGCTTCTGGAGTAGAAGCACGCAGTGCAGAGAAGTAGGGAAAGCTGCTTAGGAAAGGACTATGTTATCTTCAATGTCTACACAGAACAGAGTGGCCTCACTTTGGCATCCTACCTGAAACATATGCAGTTGGAGTGAAAAGTCTGATGCTCATTTTGGCTATCAAGCAGATATTAAGAGTAGAGACAAGCCCATCATCATTTAAAGCCACGGTTCAAGGACCATAGCATAAAACCAATATCTTAGCCTTTGAGTTGTCCTAAGTGTAGAAGTCCTAATGTCACGGATGGCCTTAACCACAAGCACCAGTACAGTTTCAGTCTAGGAAGCCAACTGCTCATCTTAAGAAACTGTGCTGTGTCTATGGCTAGTCTTGCAGTTATAATTTACTTCACTAAATACTCCAATAGGCCTGTAACGTGAGTTTCTCAAAAAAGTGAATCACTACTTGCATATAGAAAGGGACAGCAAAAAATAATGAGTGACTCTCAATCCCATGTTCATTTTTCGTGGAAGCTCCCAGTAGAATGGACTAAAAATAAGCATGCAGGACAGCAAAATTTTTGCTTAATAAGATGAGGGTGCCCAATCTACACATGTAATCCTTGTAATGTTTCTGCTGAATTGAGCTTTGTATGGGGGTAGGAAAGAACTCCTACAAAATATGCTATTGCATTAATTATAAGTTTTCATTTGACAGCTTAATTAAGAAAAGAAGACTTAGTGTAAGGCTTGCAGAATTCGTGATGAATCACACATATTCGTATAGACATCGTTTTCATGTTTCAATTATACACATTCCTAACTGATGAACAGCAACGTAGCGTTTTCTGTTTAATAAATGTGATATCTGTTGGAATTGATAACATTAGTTCAGTAATTACTGAGCCATTATTGTCAGGCATCAGGAAAAGAAGTGGAAGGATGCCCTAGTTATTAAAGTTTAGCATCAGCACTGAAAAAAAGAATTGTGTGGGGGCTCTACCTCCCGGCATGATACTTAGCAGAAGGTGCTAATAGAAACTGCCTATGGACCCAATTAGGAAACAAGGGAGAGAGGAACAATAGCTTTATGATTGAAAAGATAGACAGAAGGTTGGGAGATCTGCATTTAATTCTTGTGTCTATCACAGACTTCCTGTGCAGCTTTGGTCAAGTTATTTAATCTCTCTATGTCTCAGCTCCCTATCTATAATAACATTATATATAATAATATAATATCCTCTTCTCTCATACTGTTGTGTTCTCTTTCCAATTGCAGCAGTTTAACTGTTGGGCCTATCATTTTTTCTGATAAAATAGCCCTCTAATTTTACTGAGAACCGTCAGATATGTTACCTTAGTACAAATAGTTGTAAAACTGACTTCCTTCTGTATCACTGGGGAAAATAAAAGACCACCTTTTATGCTGACACTCAGAACAATAGCGTTTCAGGAAAAGGAGGAAAGCATCATCTCAGGCATCATTACTAAAACAGTTTTGATAGAATATTTTGTATTGAAACTTTCCAAGGAGAATTTCCCTTTTCTTTTTCCCAGATACAAAAAGAGGACAACAGAGTTTAAGAGCAGAGAACGCCTTCCTCTAGCAGAGAAGACAGCCGAGAGGTATGGGTGATGTCCCACTCCAAAGTTCATCTAAATCATTCAGTTTGTTCCCAAAGCATGTCTACTTTCTCTGTTCTGGGAATTTAAAATCTGAAAGGGCTGGGCATGTGTGCGGATGTCAGGGGTCCTTTTCTGATGGCTTTTTTACCGTTTGCAATAACAGCACCTTTAAATCAAGTTCAGATGTTTATTTCCCCAGTGGCTGATACAAAGCCTCTTAGACTGCCATAAAGGCAACTGCTTACATGTAAAAGAGGTTTCTGCTATAATTAACTTTGAATGTATTCATAATTATCTCTAACAAGATTACTGATCAAGAGCCTCGCCTGAGAGAACAGCTGGAAATGGCTCTTCATTCAACTTGCTAAGGAGCAGTGTCTGCTTTATTTTCCCTTCTCATTGCCAGAGAAAGATAATAAACAAAGCACCTGACTCCTATTACAGAAATTATCTTAAAAAAATGCATCCCATCTTCTCACTTGATGAGATGTCCTGTTTTCATTAAGTAAAGCATAAGGACATTGAGTGTCTGGAGCAGCACTAGGTGTGAATTTTGTGTGTCAAGATAAATAAATAAGTACATAAATAAAAGGCAAAAAAACTATGGTCTGACATTCGAATGTACAAGGAAACAAGAACAAGATGAAGGAGAAGTTGTTTTTTTCCTTCCACCTGAAATTTTGTGTTGCTTAAGAAAATCTGCATGGTAGAAATGGAAATGAATATCATCAGGAAGCAAAGAGTTGTGCGCTTACTCTTTGGTGCAAGTATTTTGGAAGGTACAACAAATAAGCATCACTATAAGTATAGTTTACTCTACCTGCTGGTAAGTTGTAGTTTTCAGCATAAGGCTGTGATGCATTTGCACTATTAGAGCTGTTTTCCAATTTATCATCTTGTGCCTGATTGTTACTAGAAACGACTGCAACTGTTCCAACTGAATGTTTTTGTTTTTCTTTTTCCCACTGGAAAATGCTGATTTGACAAAATACAGCTGCTGCATGGGAACAGAATGATTTTGAAGTTCTGGTTGAAGCCAAGAAAATTGGCAGCTGTGCCAGTTTTGAAAATCTCTTGCTCAGGCAAGTTTCTAAAATTATTCCCTGAGAGTTTCTGACTGTTCACCTGATATACAGTTAAGGGAACCATGCTCCCCTGGGGGCCTTAGATGCAGACTGATCAGATCTGGAAACATAGATGCTTTATGGTCCTACCTCTGGGGTCTGCCAAGATCTGAAATAAATATGCTGAGATTGTTCAACAAGGCTACATTTCAATTTGCGTTAAACAGGACTGTGGATCTCTTACTCAGGACGACGTTTTGAACTTGAGTTTTTGTTTAATTCTGAAATTTTTCACTTAGCATCTGAAACTTAGTAGAGGATATTTCCATGGTTTTTAATTCTAGTTCCTCCTGAGAAACACTTAAGTTAATCAGAACAAGAGCACTAGTTCTGATAGGTTTTGTCTCGACAAATGTGTCACTGTGAAAGGATCAACCAGCGGAGATGCCTTCATCTCTGCCTTGGCCATGGGAAGACAGGCCAGTTATCAGAAGACACTTGCAACTTTAAGAAAGCTGCAGTTAACTGCACTAGGCCCTGTTCCTAAGCATACAAAAATAAAATAATAAAATAAATAATAATTCTTAGGAAAGATCTATGAAATTGGAAGAGATTAGGCATACTACCGTAGCTAGACACAACACATTCTATTGCTTATCTTGCTTATATGTCCAGGTATTATATATGCAGAATATTAAAAAAAAAAATCAAATTTGTGGTGAGAATGAGACTCTAAGCTTGTTCTAAGCTTAGTTTTATCCATAGTATCCAAAGCTATTAATGTAAATATCACATCATGATTCCCTTGACTATTTGGAGGCACCAAAATGACAGCTTTCATGTGGCATCTGAAGACCATTCAATCATAGTTGCATTTTTATATATATTTAAATGTCAATTCAATATCATCTTTTTGCCTTCCTTGCATTTTTATTGTCTCTTCATTGTCCTGAAGGCCTTTGTTGTACAAAATAAACTTCTAATAAGATAGATAATTTTTTTAGAGACTTAGATGGTGTAATGGCCTTTAAATGTCTGGAATAATTGCCAGCCCCAAAATTTTCCTTTCTTTGTAATCCATATTTTGGATTTGGATACATATTTTTTCCTCAGGTTCCTGAGGAAGATCTGTTTGGTTAAGCAGAGGAAAATCCTCAGTAGCTATTTTTTGAAAGGTGAGACAGGAATCAACCATCAGGATGAAATCAACTTCACTTATATATTTGCAGAGGTAAAAATTGTTTGTCAAAGTGCAGTGCTGGCAAGGCAATTTTGCCTAAGAACAATCCCAGCAGTAAGGGGCCCTAGAATGGAAAGTGATGATCAAGTAACCAAGCAGGGCTGGAAACCTGAGGGAGCACGAGCCTCTCTCAAACTCTTCTCTCAAGGAGCCTTCTCCTTCTGATGCATCTGCAGTACAGGACCCTGCAAAAAAGCCTCTTAATTACTCAATCAAACCGTATCAGACACACAGGAAGCAGCAGAATCATGCCATTCCAGTCTTAATGTAATAGCGAGGTGGCTTTTTTGCCCATATCCATATGTGTGTAAACAATAGCAGTGTTATGAGCATTCTTCATAACTCACTGAGTGAATCCATCACAATTTTATTGAATAAAAGTGGCTATCTTTCAGCACAAATGTTGCCTCATTCTGTAGTTAGGCCATCGCAGGTCCCACCAAGCCATTACGATCAGTCAGCACACTGAAGCAGAATGATTGAAAAGCAACTCTCAGCAGAACGGGAACAACCCCTTCATCTTTTATTCTTTACTTTCATGTGTGTGAGACAGGGAGAGAGAGCGAGAGAGAGACTACTGAACTTTAAACTTCCTGATAAGCTGTATTGTGGGAAAGTGCCATTTTTAGGTTTACATGAAGGAGCTACCTCTGAGAACGGCCTTTAGCCTGTGAAAAAAACTAGAAACATCCCAGGAAGTCTCTGAAACATTGTAGCACTGTGAGAATTTGTATAAAAATAAACATTGGATTATTTCAGTCATAGTCCCCTGAGAAAATCAGACCAAATTACTTAGAGCTACTAGCATAATCTTGACAGAGAAAGGGAAATTAGTAACTAATGCCAGGGCCCTTTGCCTTGTTTAGGGTTTTTTCTCCTTTAAAATGTAAAGTAATACTTGGAGGACCAGCAGAGGCAGGTTATGCAAGTGATCTGAACAGGCTGGGAGCTGAGACCAAACTTAGGAGGAGAGCAAGCCAAATCAGGAGTGCTTTTAAAAGGTGTAAACTGGAATTCACAGAAACATGAGAGCTTGGAAAGCAGCCACTGACAGACACAATCCAAAAGCAGACAAACCCTGGTCTCTGGAGTTCAGAGGATTTTTTAAAGCTTTTGTCAGGCATTTTTCTCAGGAGAAATTAAGATGTGAAAGGCACATGAGTCAAGCAGGGTCCCATGTCACTGCAAAAGTTGTTTCTAAGCCTAGTCAGGGCAGGCCTTCATTTCATGGAAAAATTATTCTGATTAAATTGTCTTCCCATCACAAAGGTCTGAGAAACCCACATGCTAATAAACCCACATGTAATTGCTCTGAGGACTAGTAAAGGAAAGACCACAAGATGTTGTGATATTCATAACCACTGACAAGTGATTTCCATAAACCAAGGGAAAAAGCAATGAGCAGGAAGCCTAACATAGGGATATCTGAAGCCATACTACTGAAAACGAATGTGTAAGAGAAGCAAAGTGAAGGAGGCTCCTCCACAGGGACATCACCACAGCTGCAGACTGCTCCACAACATTGACCATGGTTTAGCAACTGCTTCCTGGAAAATGCATTGCACACTGTCAGCATTTGCATGCAGTCCCTGACGATCAGAGAACAAGGGAGAGCACAGATCTCCATGGTCCCCATCAAAGTACAGTGCTTAAATTCAAGGAGAGACTTCATTACTGTTAAATATGTAGCAAAAGCATGACACAAGAGATCCAAGCTTAAGACTGAAGCATCTTGCTCCTCTCTGTGCTTTGCATAGGACTGATGAGACCTATGTTTTACCTGCTGTCCTGGCTGACATTGGATTCAAGAGTAAAAAGTATTGGGGAAAAAAACACCAACACATTAAAAAGCACTGGTTTATTTAATCTTAGCTAGAAATACAGTTTTTATTCCTGGGCATGCAACAAACTCAGATTTCCCTGAGGTGAAACACAAACAGGAACATTCAGCAATCCCTGTGTAAGGACTGCAGAAGTAGTTGCTGCCACTCATATTCCTTCCTACAAAAATCATTCTGGTGGTAGAAGGCTGATCTAGTCCATTTGCTGTCAGATGTGCCAATGAAGGAAGGCAAAGGCAAGGATCTCCAACAGGAATAAAACAAAGGCAAAGAAGAGTTTTCTAGACGCATGGAAAAAATCAGTAACTCCAGAAGGAAAAAACAATTGTAGTCTACATTTTTAGCTTTACTGTCCAATCAAGTTAACAAAACCTCCCCCCCAAAAAAAATCACCATACAACTCCATGATATCCACAGAGAAAATTCAATATCTGCTGCCATTAACAACATCATTAATAACAAATGTCTGTTTAATTACTCTTGCTAAGATTAAAAAGGCCATTATTCTTATAACTTGAGAAATTCATTAGCTGGAAAGTCTGTTTAATGCCAAATGTGCCCCCTTAAAGGCACAGAATTTAATATTGAAGGTATTTCTGACAGTCAGACATTTGTGTTGCTTGAAGACGAAATATCCAGCTGGGCTATAGTTCATGCTGTGACAGCAAGGAAGTGTTGTTGCATTTCAGAAACCTAGATGGAACTATAGAACATTTTATAGCACCTTCTTTCCTCTAGAGTCATTAGATGTGTACAGGAGCAGCACAGTGCTCTCAAAAGTACTTCAGTTATTTAGAACCTTTCATCCATCTGAAAGAGAAATCAATACTTCTGAAAGTTGGGCTAACAAATTCTGAAAATATTGTCCCATAATCTAATCTGTACAACTTGACTTTCACTCATTACTTACTGAGTGGGTCTTGCACCAGCACCATGAACACTAACTCTTGTGTGACACACACTGCATCTTCCATAACTGAACCCTCACTATTCCTAGCACAAGTGTTTACCTTGCTACTGAAGAGATGAAAAAGCAGCAAAAGCAGGAAGCCCTAGTAGCAGAGCGCTTTGAATGATATCCATTTTTAATGACACTAAACCCTTAAAACGCATTGCATCTCCAGAACTGAATGTGGTTATATAAACAGGTACAAACAGAGCAATTATCTCCTTCTGGAACATTAAACACTATACACATCGTTTACCAAAATGAAAGAGAAGCAGAGGATCTGGTCTGTGGCAGAGATCAGCATGGAAAATATAATGTTTCTCTCCTCTGAGCTCTATAGGTGGTGCAGAAAGGCTATAGAAAAAGAGTATTGGAGTTCATAGCAAAGAGGGATGAGTTTAGCACAGCAATTCACTCCAAAAGAGAAAAAAATGAATAAATGAGAAGTACGCCAGCTTCATCTGGGTAGGCTCTATACTATTTAAGGCTTTGTCATACTCAGTTTTGTGCTCCCTAGTACAAGAGAAGCCAGGACATGGTGCAAAGAATCCAGCACTGGGCAACCAAGATGAGAGAAGGCTGACTTTATGACAAATCTATTCTCAGAGTTTTCCAAACCACTGCTCATGCACCGATGTTAAGTATTTTATATGTTTCACAGTAAATGAATTAAATATCATGTAACATATTTGCAATACTGTGCCGAGGGGCATTAGAAAATACTGAAGTTGCAAAACTCACTCTCATCACAAGGACTTAGCCCCTTTTCTTTCTTTGCTCAGAAAGTGACAACCCATGAAGTTACAGACATCCCAGATGCTGTGGTCATTGGCATAAAGATAACATCAAACACTGATGATTTGCAATGCAACTGGATATGATACCAACATAGCAAACAGACTGAGCAGTCCTTCTAAACATGCTACTTGTAACTCAGAGCTTAAAAAGACCTCAGAGACTCTGGATACAATTTTTATGTTTATTCTGTTCTGCTTCTGGCAGAAACATTCTCTCACAAACAGGAGTCTAGTCTTTTTGTTGTTGTTTTAATCTCAAAACCTTTCTCTCCTGCTGAGTCACTCCCAGTCTATGTCTGCTTGGAGTGGAATCCATTTTTTTTTTCCATCACATTGCTTAGGAAGCTCAATAAATGCAAAATATAATCTGTTTTCTCTAAAAATAATCATAAATTTACACTATTAACATGTCTGTGATTACCATGTACAACTCAGGAATAGTCCTTACATATGAAACAACGGATTCATTTACATCATGTAAGCAGAAATGCTTGAAAATATGAGGAAGTAGATGTCAGAGAACCTGACTAGTAGCTCTCTATTTAGTTTGGCTCCCAAACAGAATTATATTTGCCTTGCCTAACTTATAGATGCTCAAAAGCCTTGGGTTTTACAGTCCTTCTCTAGAAACACATAAAGGTGACTCCTTGGTGGTGGGCACCAATATGTGTGTGTCTACCACAGAGTCACAAACAGTTGTTAAAAGAGCTTTTTATAAGCACTTCTCTCCCATTTCTAGGCCATGCAAGAGGACACACTAATTTAGTGTGAAAAGTGGTGGTATTGTGGGTCAGTAATTATGCTAATACAGATAATGATATATACTTGTATTACAGATGTTTTTTCAGAGTTAATTTTACAGTCAAGCATTTGCTTTGCTGTGTTTAGCTTCACATTTGGATAGAAGATGAAGTAAAATGACAAGCATAATTTTGGTCAGTAAGGAGTGCTACATGAGAGAAATGAGGCATTGTCTGCAAGCACAGGGACTTAAGCATTTTCTTCCCAGCTCTTTTTCTTCCTGCCTTGGTCTCTCTTGTGAACTCCAATGGCTGGATTAAAAATGCCAACCCGTTTTATCCAAGTACAGGAACTGAGCTCTCCGAAGAATGATGCAGCAAATTAAACTGCTGTCGACAAAGTGCAGCTGTTAACTAAAGTTTGAAAAAGGTTGAGACACCCCCAAGCCTTGCTGTGTCCATTGCAGAGGTGAGATGTAACAGTTGCTGGCACGTATGAGGATAAGGGAATAAGGGTATGAGTAGTTTTATGGCCCAAGCTTCTTAAAAGAAAGGCATGGTGTACATACTGCTTGTATTTTAGTTCATGGGGAACTAGAGCCAGCTCCCGCCCCACCACCCAGCTCTTACATCCAGAACAGGAAAGTCAGGTTGCCTAGGATTCGCTTTTGCTTTTAAACTTAAGTTTTATTTTTAACTTAAAGTAAGAGTTTTAACTTAAGCCCAAAGATGATTAGCAGACAAAAATCTAGCTGCAATTTTCCTGTCCCTGTCAGTAAATCAAGCAGCTACTTAAGACCATCACATAAGGGAGAATAAGTCAGAAGTGAAAAACTGTGATACACAGACCTAGTTGTTACATCCTTTTTTTGCAAGAGTAACGTGATAACCATGCACACACAGGGTTAAATTAAGCCGTGGTTCAACGAGTTTAGATGACATTACTCCACAGGTCAATCCAGCCCATCGCATGCTAACTACACCTCTGAAAATTAATACCTTTTTTTTAAAGTAAATAGTATTTTCTAAAATTATTTTCATGAAAAACAGGTTTTGTTTGTTTTTTCAAGAAAATTACATATTTGCAGAGTTCCTGAATTTTTCATTATATTACAAGTTACATCTGTTTTTCTCCACTGCCATTACCCAGGCCACTTTTAAAGGTGAAACTAATTCAGGGCAACCTGAGGATCTGACTGAGTTCTATATGCCCAAGATCCCAGCCACAGGGAACATTTAAGACTAAGTGTGCTGCCTGCAGCCCAGTGCTACTATCCCTGAGTATTCACGTGCAAGAGCTTTGAGACAACCATTGGCACTGGGCAGCAGCCATCATCCTATAAATGTTTTCTTTCCAGCTCATTTTCTTCTCATTCCCACCTCCAAATGGAGCTAGAATGGAGCACGGAGCAGCCTCAAGCTTCCAGCAAGGGAATGATATTTTGTAGACTTCAACTTTCTCCAGCCCATCAAGTTATGGAGTATGAGCAAACTCCTTGAGGCTTGAGGCTCAGCAAACAATCACTCTTCCTTTGGAAATACAGCTTCTGTGCAAAAATCTCTCTTCGTGCAAAGCCAAATACCTGACTTCTCTGCGTCGTGTGCTTTTTGATCTGCATTTTGTAGTTTTGTCTAATTTTTTTTTCTTACTAATTGGAAGACTGTGTATTTCCACCTTCTTTAATCTGGGTTGGCATGAGAATCATCTGCATATGAGGAATCCATACCTGTGGTTCACTTACTGCCTTTTTCTCTCTCCTTGTTCTTTGCTCGGTAATTTCATTGTCTTTGGTATAACTAGAGAGTTCGAGATTGCTAAGCAAAATTCTTAAACTGAGTTTTGCAACTGATTTCAGTCAGAGCAAATAAAATATAAATACTTATCCCATGGAAGAAGGCAAAATATTAACTATATATATCTTAATATAAACTCTATATCATTTGTAGTGATCTGGCATGAAAACCACCACTATCACCATAGCTGCAGGGCAGTATTCATATGTAAAACCTTATTTTATCCAATGATAAGAATTCTTGTCTAAGACACTTGAATGTTCAGCACAAATTATATAACAGAAGGAAGGACTTATGTTTCTGCCTTACATTCCTGTAGCTGTAGCATTTGAACTTAACATTTTTTTATACCTCCTTATCAAAAAGTAGTCCACATGTAGGTAAAGGTGAGAGAACATAAATAGAAAAAGAAATATTTAAATTTTGCTCTGAAGCAGTAACAAGAAGCAATTTATTACATAAATGCGCCAACAATACCTCACCCACTCTAGATTTTAGAGTGTGTGCACAGGCATACACATATAAGCATGTCTCCAGAAAATGTGAGTGTGCAGAAATAACACAGGATTGCTTTGCTGTCCTGCAGAGGGTTTGAACTTCTCTGTGAAATGCAACCCCTTCTTTCCCTGTCCCTCCATTTTTCTAATAGTCTCTGGCAAGATTTGTGCAGAAACCTGCTACCAGACACAGCCTAGCACTAAGTTTGTTTGCAGTAATATTTCAGCAAATATTATCTCTCTGACTTACCTAAAAGGAACATCTTAAGGATAGGACTGATACTTTTTTTTTTTTTTTTAATTCCCAGTCAGTCTCAAAGAGCAAAAGTAACTGTCGCAGAACCTGACTAGTCACATAAGCTTTATACCAATTTTCCACTCACACACTTACTCTACTGGTGTTGGCTGAGCCTTTCTTTGTGCTAGTAGCCTTCTTACTGGATAGCAATTTTGTTTAAAGGAAAGCCATAGTTTGTGATTCTCCCTTGTAATGTGGACAAATTGCAAACTAGTTATTCGTAAACAGGACCATCTTTCATTTGAGAAAGCAATAAGGTAAAGGTTTTGTCTTAAAGTGGCAGCTCCCTGTTTTGCTGATATATGTGCCCTATTCATCATGATAAAACAATAACTTTGAAGGCCATGCTGCCTAAAAATTGACTTTTGTGCCATTTGGAGATATACAGTGCAAGAGAGATGAAGTGAGAAACAAAAACAACACAAGTTTTTGTGCCTCATACAACAATACACGCCTTTTACAGATAGTAGTTTTTCAGTGCTCTAACTAGCCAGCTTACTTTTCAATAATCTTCTTTAAACTAGTTTTTCTTAACCTTTTTGAAGATTATTTAAAATAGCTTCAATAATTTAAAGTTAAGCCTAAATTTGTATGAAACACTTTCAGTGCCTATTGCATTCCAGTCCCTTTTTTTAATTAAGGAGATTCTAGCAGTCATTTCTGACTGCTGTGGCATCGCTCTGCAAATCCTTTCTGTAGCTCTGCTACACTGAGGTTCATTTGTGTCATTCAAATCTTTGCTCTTTAAATATCCTCTTATAAATTTATTATGGCAATACATTCATATCTTTAAGTTTAATCTGAAACTTCGATAACAAGCAGGAGATGGAATAAATTAGTAGAAAGGAGACCAGATAAAAATTAAAATACAGTTCTGTCATTGCCCATACAAACTATCAGGGACACTGACAGGATGGTATTTTAATTTTGTCCTGTTCCCACCCCCCCCCCCATCCCCCCCCCCCTCCCTCTGTCCTCCTTCACTCTTCCATCTTCAGCTTGTTAGCAAGGCCTGCAATGAAGCCCAGGAAAATGTTACCACGTGCTGGGGAGATCTTTACAAGCAGGAGTGTAAATGATACCAGGTAGGAATCAGTGTGCTACCACACAGCAGAAAGGACCATCTAATTTGTTAATTAGACATCCCAGCGATCCTTGCAGAAACTCCCCCTAAGTTTCTAAGTTGCCTAAGTATCAATAAAGTAACATCAGCAATTTACCCCGTCCCCTCATGAAGATTTTCAGTGACATTGTGTGATCAGTCCCATTTTCCATGATCCACATTGTAGTGCTAATGCAATAGCCACAGGCAGGCCGGTTCCCAGCCCTCTGCAAAGCACATGGTTCAGAACTGCTCCCCATCTGCAACTAAGAATCTGAATGTTGTTGGATTTTTTGACATTCAGGTATGACTGTTTTCTCTTTTCTTCAGTTAAGGGCGAAGAAAACAAGTCTTTTTTCAGTTTTCTTATTTGTTGAGTATCCAGGTAACAAACTACTTAAAATCAAGCAAACAAAACTTGATAATTGGCCCCTATCCCCGTCTGAGCCACAGAAGGGAGTAACCATGGCAACGTGTAGTTTAGAGCAGACCATTTCGTGTACCTTTCAGGATTTAAGCTTGTGAGAATCTATCCATTCCTAAGTAGAATTATCACTCCGGGAGCAGTTTGTTCTTTATTTTAAAGGATGGTTAAAGCTGGGTCCAGAAATAGTCCCTGACAATGTGTTCAGGTGCAAGGGGGGGAGAAAGGTAAAGCCGATATGGATGCACACATAAAAAGGAAAGCAACAAATGGGAAAAAAAAAAAAAGTTCCTCTGGGCCAAGAGACAAACAGGAATGGGCACTGAAAAATACAATAATTAAGGATGAGTCAAGCACAGCAGGTTGTCAGAAAGCTCTGCTGCAAATGTGTTTTCTCATGAGCTAAGAAGCTTGGAACAGAGTTAGTCATATCCCAGTCCTAAGGTCCAGTGTCTCTTTCCTTGCTTTAGGGAACTATTACTGCATGCAGATATATGCTTAAGAAAGATTATGGATATAAATTAAAAAAAATAATAACACTTGGGTTTGCAATACAACAACTTAAATCGTACATATTCATGATCGGAGTCAATTCAATACTTTTGAGCCTTTTTTCCTCATTACAAAATGTCTTTTGTGTTTTGTTCTATCTGTGTAATCCAACCATGACATTTCCTTCCATCCCTGTGTGCTTGCAATAAATACTCATGTAATGCTACTGACTGTATTCACAGAGCAGTACATATTATTTTGCTTTCTACCTGGATGCCACTAATGAAATTTTATTTTTTTAAGTAATTAAGAGTTTATCTTGAAATCCATCCTGCTAATGTTATTTTTTTTTTTTTGCTTTCCCTCTCAAACGGAAACTACAAACACAACAGATTGTAGCTGTCTTTTTTCTACATAAGACAAGTTGCATTGTTTAACCAGAGCCTGATTAGGCAAATCAAGTGACATGAGAATGAGTGGTTGCTCTGAAGAGGTAATGTGCTACACAAGACAGTGCTCAGAAATATCCTGACATGGAACTCTTAAGGAGAGAGTTGTACTCAGATTTTAGATTTCAATCAGAACAGAAGTATTCTGAGTGAGAATGAAACCTATTCCTCTATTCTCACATACTATCCTATTACCTTCTGCAGCAAATTAAAGGGAAAACAGCATTATGTACAAGACTATTTTCAAGAGTGGATAACCCTTTTGTGGACAAATTCCAGGTCCCCAGCAGGGGTCTATGCCTGGAGGCCAGTTAGGTGGCTTGAAAAGCTGCATCACAATTCAAAAGATACCATAAAATATAGGGCACACTGAAGCATTCTCTTCAACAGTACATCAACCATAGAGAGTGCTGCTCACATCTCATCCCCTGATTAGCACATTTCATTCCTCCTTTTTTCCCCTGTTTATTTATTTTTTATTTATTTTTCAGGGGGAGGGGGGGTGGCTTTTTTTTGCAAATCCAAAATATTCTGGATGTGTATTCCATGCATTTTTCTGAAAATGGAAGTTTACCTTGAAAATACTTGGGAGGGTGTAACTTACAGTTGGCCTGCAGTTAGGATTGCATTTTACAAGATAGCCAAGATTGGGGTTCCAGATGTCTAAAAGAATAAATTCTGCATACCATTTCTCTAATTTCATGAAACCTAACATAAGCAGTCCAGTTAACTCACGATCACCATGCTCTTTCCAGGTTTACTGCCACTGCTACTGCTATTACTACTACTAGCACTATTATTAATATTACTTTTTCAAGGAATAAGCAGGATTTTATTTATCAGCAAATAAATATTGCTTGCTGTTTAATTTTATCCTCAGAGAATTTTGCATCTTGCACACTTTGATAGAAATATAAGCTCATTAACAGAATATTTTTTAACCAGACCATTATGACTTCATTTTGAATCAAAGCTCATTAAAACAATTATAATCAAATGTTTCATTTTCTTTTTCCCTTGTGAGGAACAGCTGAAAAGGTTATGTTTGTTTTTCTTTATCTGAATCTCTAGGGCTATATAAACAGACTACATGGACTTGTTTGTGCTCCTTCTCATTTGCATTTCAGGGTTTGAACAGCAGAGCATGTATGAGCACAGTACTTAGGGTCATCCATAAATTGTTGTGGCACTAAGTGTTGCAACCCCCACCACAGGAAAATCAGCACCTCACCTCTTGTGGCAGTGTCCCATGGAGGCTGGCTATCCAAACAGCAGCAATCTCTTTATTCCACATCCTGTCCAGACATTTGAGATTGTGTGTAACTGGGAAGGGGCTGTGAGATGTTTTCCTTCCATTGCTTCATTTGTGGGACAGACACACTGAGCAGGAACAGCTGTCCTCTGCATGTCTTTGTATCCACACAAAAGGAGCTAGAGATCCTTGACTGGACTGCTCATGTTTGGTAGGTTGCAAGAGTCATATCTAGGCAGCTGAATGTTGCAGTTTTTTAGCACGCACTCTATTGATTCTTAACATTCACAAAACATTATGTTTAGCTCCTTTGGTTTGGGAAAATATCTTTCAACTCAGTCAGCAGCAACATCATCATTGATAGTAGCAATAAGCACTGAAATTTTCTGTTAGTAAAGTGTATCTTTATTATGCACACCGTAAATCATCACAAAAATGACCTCTGTTTGACAGAAAACACCTCTATAGAAAAATCCTAGTAAGATAATTTAAGAATAAATTTAGAATTAAGGGATTTTACACTTAAAGAATATTACCTTCATATGGGAAATGGTGATTATTATTTTATTTTGAAATAGCTAACAAATACACAGCATTAGCTACAGGAACAGCTATTAGCTACAGGAAGTCCTCCACTACTTATTCCAAACATTAATTGCTTTTCCATCATTAGACAGCAATGGTCTAAAAGCTGAAAGCACCATATACACTTCTATTTTCCTCAGGAAGGACAGTCTTGTCTGTTTCTACGGATAATTTAAATTGCTGCTGTCTTGATGTGGCAAAATTTTTCTTTAGGCCACTCTAACAATCATCTCGAACAAACAATCATCCAGTGTACAAAGCTGTACAATAACCAGCCACCACTGATGCAAACATGAAAAGAAAAATGTCAGCTTAAACTAACACATAGTTTTGTCCCTAGTAATTGACCTAGAATATGACCCCTGATACTGAAGGAACAGAAAATGCATTATAAACGGATATATTTTGAAGTAAATTATAGTTGAGCAGTTTCTTAGTGACAGACATACTTATGGGAGACTGAAGTTCCCCACACAGGTGTTCATTACTCCAGAATTTCCAGTGTCCCTTCCTCCATTCAGAAGAAGAGGAAGGTCAAGAGCCCCAGCATTCAGGTCATTTTGTAGTCAGTCTTCCCTCATGCCCCGAGATACTACATTTCCCTTTGCAACAGGGCTTCTGCTTAAAAGTAAAGCATGAAAGAAGCCTTTCATCTAGACTACTAATGGTCAGTCTCCCTGGATTTAGGGGTTAAAACAAAAGATTGCTCTACCACCTTTCTCTTCAGTGTAGTTTAAACAGATAAGACAAAAATGAGCAATAAGTCTATGTCTTTTCGTCACCATGAAGGTGTGAATTGTTCACACTGCTTTCCTAGAACGGTTAGTGTCCTTTTCTTATTTCCAATTTATGGGCCATTTTATAGGTTATGAGACTTCAGAGCGTAATCTCTCAGCAGTAGGTAAAAATGTCTTTCACAACATCCTCTGAGTGATCATATTCTCTGGCTACAAGCATGGATAAGTAATTCCACAATTCCACTCTGCTGAATCCTCTATTGGAACCAGGATGATTATGGCCTTTCTTTTTTTTTCTTTTCCTCTCTCAGGAGAGACCAAGAGATACCAGAAACACAAACAAGGAGTGCATGTGGATCTCAATGCACGTTAATGGCAACAGGAGCTCTGCTCATTCAAAGTGGTAAGATATGTGTTTGTTGTACTGTAGACAGCTCTTACACTGCTGACACGTAAGTCAGGTGGGCAAGAAATGCTGTTTTAAGTGACAGCACCTCAGTATTGAATAATGCACTCTCTCTGAAAAATATGTATCATAAAATAGAATAAATAAATAAATAAAAAGTTAGGAATGCTGCTACTATATTAAAATGATACTTAGATCATTCCCAAGTGCAGACCTGGAATCCAACAAACATTAAACTTATTTCAGATTTGAATCAGTTTATCTGTGAGGTTAAAGTTGTCAACTACACTGTCAGTCATATTTAGTAGGCTGTCAGGGGTGGAAAGAAAAACAGCAGGATGGGAGACAGAGGGAAGAAATAACAATTTGGAGTATCAGTTCTCCTGCCTACACTAGTCCTTTCTTTGGTCCTTCCTCAGTGAAAAGCTGCTTGCCAGATTAAACATGGGTATGTGATATGAAAGAAATCAAACTGATTTTTTTTTGTGTGTGCATGCATTTAGTCATTATTTATTTTTAAACCTGTTAGTTAGAAGGTCTGTAACTGCAGGATTTGGCAACGGCCAAATGTAAGTACTGTTTCACAACGGTGGGAGGTGATGCTCTGACCACACTTATGCAGGTTCCACAAGTCAGAATCAGTGTCCACTCACCAGCTGCCTAATGCAAACGTCTTGCCTCTAGAAAGACAAAGCTTTTCCCTTTAGTCATTTTTGCCTGGAAGATCTGGCTTTTAACAACAAAACAAAGGAAGCAAATCTTTTCCTTCTTTGTTGTCGTTGTTAATTACTTGTTTTAAGGAGGGCAGCAGTCAAGAGAGAATTGACCTATTTGCAGGCACTGAGTGCATTTAAAATGTTTAAATGTAGGCAGAATGGTCAAATCAAGACATTCCAAGTTTGTGAATCAGGCCCCATAACAATAGTCCATAAATAATGATATTTGTAAAAAAAATTAATATTCTCTCATCTGCTTTCTTACTTCATCAGCTTCAAAGTACACAGGAGCAAATCTTCAAAATTTCTTCATCAAACACAAGTAGCTGAATCTCCTCCATCCTCTCCTCTCCTCTCCTCTCCTCTCCTCTCCTCTCCTCTCCTCTCCTCTCCTCTCCTCTCCTCTCCTCTCCCTCTCCCCTCCTCTCCTCTCCCTCTCCTCTCCTCTCCTCTCCTCTCCTCTCCTCTCCTCTCCTCTCCTCTCCTTCCTCTCCTCTCCTCTCCTCTCCTCTCCTCTCCTCTCCTCTCCTCTCCTCTCCTCTCCTCTCCTCTCCTCTCCTCTCCTCTCCTCTCCTCTCCTCTCCTCTCCTCTCCTCTCCTCTCCTCTCCTCTCCTCTCCTCTCCTCTCCTCTCCTCTCCTCTCCTCTCCTCTCCTCTCCTCTCCTCTCCTCTCCTCTCCTCTCCTCTCCTCTCCTCTCCTCTCCTCTCCTCTCCTCTCCTCTCCTCTCCTCTCCCTCTCCCCTCCTCTCCTCTCCTCTCCCTCTCCCCTCCTCTCCTCTCCCTCTCCCCTCCTCTCCCTCTCCTCTCCTCTCCTCTCCTCTCCTCTCCTCTCCTCTCCTCTCCTCTCCTCTCCTCTCCTCTCCTCTCCTCTCCTCTCCTCTCCTCTCCTCTCCTCTCCTCTCCTCTCCTCTCCTCTCCTCCTCTCCTCTCCTCTCCTCTCCTCTCCTCTCCTCTCCTCTCCTCTCCTCTCCTCTCCTCTCCTCTCCTCTCCTCTCCTCTCCTCTCCTCTCCTCTCCTCTCCTCTCCTCTCCTCTCCTCTCCTCTCCTCTCCTCTCCTCTCCTCTCCTCCTACCCTCCCTCTCCCTCTCCTCTCCTTCAGAAAGCTGAGGTTGTTAAAATTTCATGTTATACTAGAAGCTTTGGTTTTCAAGAAAAATATCAAATATTACCAGACTTCCGATAACATCACAAGAGCTGGTAACAAAGGAATAGCATCTATGGATTGAAATAGTGTTTCCCAGGCGCTTTAATAAGGCCTACACATCTTATATTGTAGCTGTGCTTTAATTAAAACCAGTTACTTTCCTTTGAAAAGTCTTAAATGATTCAGTACTTAAAAAAGAACGGAAAGAAGCTCTCAGGATGGGTTTCTAACAGTGGGCTTAAAACTAGTCGTAATCAAAATTTATTTGTACAAATCATTTCAGTGGGAAAACAGCCTCCAAAGTGTGCATTCAATTATGTATAATACCAAAGCTTTGTTATCTTTGTGTTAGACCTGGCTATTGTCTATGTACATTGTTACTCAAAAATAACAATATCATAATCATAAATAATTCTTATTTCTCATGAAAAGTTGACTCAAAACAAAACCACTGCATTTCTGCTGGTACTTGTAATTGTCTGAAAGCAAAAGCAACTTTATTATTGGAGATTAAATTGCAGTCAAATATTAACTTATGAACTTTCTTTGACTTCAAAGATCGTATGGCATTTTTGCCTGTTATCTGAAATCCTTAATAATACATTAGATGAATGAAATTTCAGAAGAATTTGTTTGAGATTTCTTCTTTGGCTTCATCTGCAGTTCTCAATGAGCAATGCATCATCCAAACACATTATAGAAATTAGAGTCTGCATTCCATTATGCATTCAGACATTTATAGCAGAATGATAAACCTGTCTGAACCTCAGGGAGTTGGCTTTATAAATCAAGGCTTCATATAAAAAGATTACATTCCTATTTGAAATTATTGGGGTTCTATATCTTCTTTCCATATCATGTTATAATAACCTTCAGAAAAGGAAAGAACAGAATTAAAGAGGAGTAAGAAGCAATGTGCTGTTAGAGGCAAACTGTATTACTACTTTATTTTGATTTTCTGGAAAAAAAAAGCTGCCTGGGATTTCTTGAGTTCTTACATTTCAACACTTCACCATTTTAGAGCTTATACAAAACACTGATCTTTCAAGCTGTTTTTGAAACATATCTACTTCTATAGTATCAGGAAACCTCAGAAGACTTTCATGTATTATAATCACTGAACTCTGAGAGAGGCAAATACTAGTATATCACTAGTTCAGAGAGCAGATGTTGAAGTGCAATTGCTCAGGTCTCACAGGCAAGCACTGATAGAGCAAAGTTTTAAGCCAATGTCTTCCAGGTTCCACAGGAGCTGCAGG
>NW_027071843.1:0-105524 GCF_038088225.1 Cyrtonyx montezumae | reverse complement strand
ACTCCACTGCATTCCACTCCACTCCACTCCACTCCACTCCACTCCACTCCACTCCACTCCACTCCACTCCACTCCACTCCACTCCACTCCACTCCACTGCATTCAACTCCAGTTCTCTCCACTCCACTCTCCTCCACTCCACTCCACTCCACTCCACTCCACTCCACTCCACTCCACTCCACTCCACTCCACTCCACTCCACTCCACTCCACTCCACTCCACTCCACTCCACTCCACTCCACTCCACTCCACTCTACTCCACTCCACTCCACTCCACTGCATTCAACTCCAGTCCTCTCCACTCCACTCCACTCCACTCCACTCCACTCCACTCCACTCCACTCCACTCCACTGCATTCAACTCCACTCCACTCCACTCCACTCCACTCCACTCCACTCCACTCCACTCCACTCCACTCCACTGCATTCCACTCCAATCCACTCCACTCCACTCCACTCCACTCCACTCCACTCCACTCCACTCCACTCCACTCCACTCCACTGCATTCAACTCCAGTCCTCTCCACTCCACTCTCCTCCACTCCACTCCACTCCACTCCACTCCACTCCACTCCAATCCACTCCACTCCACTCCACTCCACTCCACTCCACTCCACTCCACTCCACTCCACTCCACTGCATTCAAATCCACTCCAAACCACTCCACTCCACTCCTGTCCACTCCACTGCATTCCACTCCACTCCACTCCACTCCACTCCACTCCACTCCACTCCACTCCACTCCACTCCACTCCACTCCACTCCACTCCACTCCACTCCACTCCACTGCATTCAAATCCACTCCAAACCACTCCACTCCACTCCTGTCCACTCCACTGCATTCCACTCCACTCCACTCCACTCAACTCCACTCCACTCCACTCCACTCCACTCCACTCCACTCCACTCCACTCCACTCCACTGCATTCAAATCCACTCCAAACCACTCCACTCCACTCCACTCCACTCCACTGCATTCAACTCCACTCCACTCCACTCCACTCCACTGCATTCCACTCCACTGCACTCCACTCCACTGCATTCAACTCCACTCCACTCCACTGCACTGCATTCCACTACTCTCCACTCCACTCCACTCCACTGCATTCCACTCCACTGCACTGCATTCCACTCCTCTCCACTCCACTCCACTCCACTCCACTCCACTCCACTCCACTCCACTCCACTCCACTCCACTCCACTGCATTCAACTCCACTCCACTCTACTCCACTCCACTCCACTCCACTCCACTCCACTCCACTCCACTCCACTCCACTCCACTCCACTCCACTCCACTCCACTCCACTCCACTCCACTCCACTGCATTCAACTCCACTCCACTCCACTCTACTCCACTCCACTCCACTCCACTCCACTCCACTCCACTCCACTCCACTCCACTCCACTCCACTCCACTTCACTCCACTGCATTCAACTCCACTCCACTCCACTCCACTCCACTCCACTCCACTGCATTCCACTCCACTCCACTCCACTCCACTGCATTCCACTCCACTCCACTCCACTCCACTCCACTCCACTCCACTCCACTCCACTCCACTCCACTCCACTCCACTCCACTCTACTGCATTCAACTCCACTCCACTCCACTCCACTCCACTCCACTCCACTCCACTCCACTCCACTCCACTCCACTCCACTCCACTCCACTGCATTCAACTCCAGTCCTCTCCACTCCACTCCACTCCACTCCACTCCACTCCACTCCACTCCACTCCACTCCACTGCATTCAACTCCACTCCACTCCACTCCACTCCACTCCACTCCACTCCACTCCACTCCACTCCACTCCACTCCACTGCATTCCACTCCACTCCACTCCACTCCACTCCACTCCACTCCACTCCACTCCACTCCACTCCACTCCACTCCACTCCACTGCATTCAACTCCAGTTCTCTCCACTCCACTCTCCTCCACTCCACTCCACTCCACTCCACTCCACTCCACTCCACTCCACTCCACTCCACTCCACTCCACTCCACTCCACTCCACTCCACTCCACTCCACTCTACTCCACTCCACTCCACTCCACTGCATTCAACTCCAGTCCTCTCCACTCCACTCCACTCCACTCCACTCCACTCCACTCCACTCCACTCCACTCCACTCCACTGCATTCAACTCCACTCCACTCCACTCCACTCCACTCCACTCCACTCCACTCCACTCCACTCCACTCCACTCCACTGCATTCCACTCCAATCCACTCCACTCCACTCCACTCCACTCCACTCCACTCCACTCCACTCCACTCCACTGCATTCAACTCCAGTCCTCTCCACTCCACTCTCCTCCACTCCACTCCACTCCACTCCACTCCACTCCACTCCACTCCACTCCACTCCACTCCACTCCACTCCACTCCACTCCACTCCACTCCACTGCATTCAACTCCACTCCACTCCACTCCACTCCACTCCACTCCACTCCACTCCACTCCACTCCACTCCACTCCACTCCACTGCATTCAACTCCACTCCACTCCACTCCACTCCACTCCACTCCACTCCACTCCACTCCACTCCACTCCACTCCACTCCACTCCACTGCATTCAACTCCAGTCCTCTCCACTCCACTCCACTCCACTCCACTCCACTCCACTCCACTCCAGTCCACCGCATTCCACTCCACTCCACTCAACTCCACTGCATTCAACTCCACTCCACTCCACTCCACTCCACTCCACTCCACTCCACTCCACTCCACTCCACTCCACTCCACTGCATTCCACTCCACTCCACTCCACTGCATTCCACTCCACTCCACTCCACTCCACTGCATTCAAATCCACTCCAAACCTCTTCGCTCCACTTCTCTCCACTCCACTGCATTCCACTCCACTCCACTTCACTGCACTGCATTCCACTCCATTCCACCGCATTCCACTCCTCTCCACTCCACTGCATTCCACTCCACTGCACTGCATTCCTCTCCTCTCCTCTCCACTCCACTCCACTCCTCTCCACTCCTCTCCACTGCATTCCACTCCTCTCCACTCCACTGCATTCCACTCCACTCCACTCCACTCCACTGCATTCAAATCCACTCCACTCCACTCCACTCCACTCCACTCCACTCCACTCCACTCCACTGCATTCAACTCCACTCCACTCCACTCCACTCCACTCCACTCCACTCCACTCCACTCCACTCCACTGCATTCAACTTTTCTCCTCTCCACTCCACTCCACTCCACTCCACTCCACTCCACTCCACTGCATTCAAATCCACTCCACACCACTCCACTCCACTCCACTCCACTCCACTCCACTCCACTCCACTCCACTACACTCCACTCCACTCCACTCCACTCCACTCCACTCCACTCCACTCCACTCCACTCCACTGCATTCAACTCCACTCCACTCCACTCCACTCCACTGCATTCCACTCCACTCCACTCCACTCCACTGCATTCCACTCCACTCCACTCCACTGCACTGCATTCCACTACTCTCCACTCCACTCCACTCCACTCCACTCCACTCCACTCCACTCCACTCCACTCCACTCCACTCCACTCCACTCCACTCCACTCCACTCCACTCCACTGCATTCAACTTTTCTCCTCTCCACTCCACTCCACTCCACTCCACTGCATTCAAATCCACTCCACACAACTCCACTCCACTCCACTCCACTCCACTCCACTCCACTCCACTCCACTCCACTCCACTCCACTCCACTCCACTCCACTCCACTGCATTCAACTCCACTCCACTCCACTCCACTCCACTGCATTCCACTCAACTCCACTCCACTCCACTGCATTCCACTCCACTCCACTCCACTCCACTGCACTGCATTCCACTACTCTCCACTCCACTCCACTCCACTGCATTCCACTCCACTGCACTGCATTCCACTCCTCTCCACTCCACTCCACTCCACTCCACTCCACTCCACTCCACTCCACTCCACTCCACTCCACTCCACTCCACTCCACTCCACTCCACTGCATTCAACTCCACTCCACTCCACTCCACTCTACTCCACTCCACTCCACTCCACTCCACTCCACTCCACTGCATTAAACTCCACTCCACTCCACTCCACTCTACTCCACTCCACTCCACTGCATTCAACTCCACTCCACTCCACTCCACTCCACTCCACTCCACTCCACTGCATTCCACTCCACTCCACTCCACTCCACTGCATTCCACTCCACTCCACTCCACTGCATTCCACTCCACTCCACTCCACTCCACTCCACTCCACTCCACTCCACTCCACTCCACTCCACTCCACTCCACTCCACTCCACTCCACTCCACTGCATTCAAATCCACTCCAAACCACTCCACTCCACTCCTGTCCACTCCACTGCATTCCACTCCACTCCACTCCACTCCACTCCACTCCACTCCACTCCACTCCACTCCACTCCACTCCACTCCACTCCACTCCACTGCATTCAACTCCACTCCACTCCACTCCACTCCACTGCATTCCACTCCACTCCACTCCACTCCACTGCATTCCACTCCACTCCACTCCACTGCACTGCATTCCACTACTCTCCACTCCACTCCACTCCACTGCATTCCACTCCACTGCACTGCATTCCACTCCTCTCCACTCCACTCCACTCCACTCCACTCCACTCCACTCCACTCCACCCCACTCCACTCCACTCCACTCCACTCCACTCCACTCCACTCCACTCCACTCCACTGCATTCAACTCCACTCCACTTCACTCTACTCCACTCCACTCCACTCCACTCCACTCCACTCCACTCCACTCCACTCCACTTCACTCCACTGCATTCAACTCCACTCCACTCCACTCCACTCCACTCCACTCCACTGCATTCCACTCCACTCCACTCCACTCCACTGCATTCCACTCCACTCCACTCCACTGCACTGCATTCCACTACTCTCCACTCCACTCCACTCCACTGCATTCAACTCCACTGCACTGCATTCCACTCCTCTCCACTCCACTCCACTCCACTCCACTCCACTCCACTCCACTCCACTCCACTCCACTCCACTCCACTCCACTCCACTCCACTCCACTGCATTCAACTCCACTCCACTCCACTCCACTCCACTCCACTCCACTCCACTCCACTGCATTCCACTCCACTCCACTCCACTCCACTGCATTCCACTCCACTCCACTCCACTGCATTCCACTCCACTCCACTCCACTCCACTCCACTCCACTCCACTCCACTCCACTCCACTCCACTCCACTCCACTCCACTCCACTCCACTCCACTCCACTCCACTGCATTCAAATCCACTCCAAACCACTCCACTCCACTCCTGTCCACTCCACTGCATTCCACTCCACTCCACTCCACTCCACTCCACTCCACTCCACTCCACTCCACTCCACTCCACTCCTCTCCACTCCACTCCACTCCACTGCATTCAAATCCACTCCAAACCACTCCACTCCACTCCTGTCCACTCCACTGCATTCCACTCCACTCCACTTCACTGCACTGCATTCCTCACCACTGCACTGCATTCCACTACTCTCCACTCCACTGCATTCCACTCCACTCCACTGCATTCCACTCCACTGCACTGCATTCCACTCCAAACCACTCCACTCCACTCCTGTCCACTCCACTGCATTCCACTCCACTCCACTCCACTCAACTCCACTGCATTCAAATCCACTCCAAACCACTCCACTCCACTCCTGTCCACTCCACTGCATTCCACTCCACTCCACTTCACTGCACTGCATTCCTCACCACTGCACTGCATTCCACTACTCTCCACTCCACTGCATTCCACTGCATTCCACTCCACTCCACTGCATTCCACTCCTCTCCACTCCACTCCACTCCACTCCACTCCACTCCACTCCACTCCACTCCACTCCACTCCACTCTACTCCACTCCACTGCATTCAACTCCACTCCACTCCACTCCACTCCACTCCACTCCACCCCACTCCACTCCACTCCACTCCACTCCACTCCACTCCACTCCACTCAACTCCACTCCACTCTACTGCACTGCATTCCACTCCTCTGCACTGCATTGCAGTCCTCTCCACTCCACTCCACTCCACTCCACTCCACTCCACTCCACTCCACTCCACTCCACTCCACTCCACTCCACTCCACTCCACTGCATTCAACTCCAGTCCTCTCCACTCCACTCCACTCCACTCCACTCCACTCCACTCCACTCCACTCCACTCCACTCCACTGCATTCAACTCCACTCCACTCCACTCCACTCCACTCCACTCCACTCCACTCCACTCCACTCCACTCCACTCCACTCCACTCCACTCCACTCCACTCCACTGCATTCCACTCCAATCCACTCCACTCCACTCCACTCCACTCCACTCCACTCCACTCCACTCCACTCCACTCCACTGCATTCAACTCCAGTCCTCTCCACTCCACTCTCCTCCACTCCACTCCACTCCACTCCACTCCACTCCACTCCACTCCACTCCACTCCACTCCACTCCACTCCACTCCACTCCACTGCATTCAACTCCAGTCCTCTCCACTCCACTCCACTCCACTCCACTCCACTCCACTCCACTCCACTCCACTCCACTCCACTCCACTGCATTCAACTCCACTCCACTCCACTCCACTCCACTCCACTCCACTCCACTCCACTCCACTCCACTCCACTCCACTCCACTGCATTCCACTCCAATCCACTCCACTCCACTCCACTCCACTCCACTCCACTCCACTCCACTCCACTCCACTCCACTCCACTCCACTGCATTCAACTCCAGTCCTCTCCACTCCACTCTCCTCCACTCCACTCCACTCCACTCCACTCCACTCCACTCCACTCCACTCCACTCCACTCCACTGCATTCAACTCCACTCCACTCCACTCCACTCCACTCCACTCCACTCCACTCCACTCCACTCCACTCCACTCCACTCCACTCCACTGCATTCAACTCCACTCCACTCCACTCCACTCCACTCCACTCCACTCCACTCCACTCCACTCCACTCCACTCCACTCCACTCCACTCCACTGCATTCAACTCCAGTCCTCTCCACTCCACTCCACTCCACTCCACTCCACTCCAGTCCACCGCATTCCACTCCACTCCACTCAACTCCACTGCATTCAACTCCACTCCACTCCACTCCACTCCACTCCACTCCACTCCACTCCACTCCACTCCACTCCACTCCACTCCACTCCACTCCACTCCACTCCACTCCACTGCATTCAACTCCACTCCACTCCACTCCACTCCACTCCACTCCACTCCACTCCACTCCACTCCACTCCACTGCATTCAACTCCACTCCACTCCACTCCACTCCACTCCACTCCACTCCACTCCAGTCCTCTCCACTCCACTCCACTCCACTCCACTCCACTCCACTCCACTCCAGTCCACCGCATTCCACTCCACTCCACTCAACTCCACTGCATTCAACTCCACTCCACTCCACTCCACTCCACTCCACTCCACTCCACTCCACTCCACTCCACTCCACTCCACTCCACTCCACTCCACTCCACTCCACTGCATTCAACTCCACTCCACTCCTCTCCCCTCCACTCCACTCCACTCCACTCCACTCCACTCCACTCCACTCCACTCCACTCCACTCCACTCCACTCCACTCCACTCCACTGCATTCAACTCCAGTCCTCTCCACTCCACTCCACTCCACTCCACTCCACTCCACTCCAGTCCACCGCATTCCACTCCACTCCACTCCACTCCACGGCATTCAACTCCACTCCACTCCACTCTACTCCACTCCACTCCACTCCACTCCACTCCACTCCACTCCACTCCACTCCACTCCACTCCACTCCACTTCACTCCACTGCATTCAACTCCACTCCACTCCACTCCACTCCACTCCACTCCACTGCATTCCACTCCACTCCACTCCACTCCACTGCATTCCACTCCACTCCACTCCACTGCACTGCATTCCACTACTCTCCACTCCACTCCACTCCACTGCATTCAACTCCACTGCACTGCATTCCACTCCTCTCCACTCCACTCCACTCCACTCCACTCCACTCCACTCCACTCCACTCCACTCCACTCCACTCCACTCCACTCCACTCCACTCCACTCCACTCCACTCCACTGCATTCAACTCCACTCCACTCCACTCCACTCCACTCCACTCCACTCCACTCCACTCCACTGCATTCCACTCCACTCCACTCCACTCCACTGCATTCCACTCCACTCCACTCCACTGCATTCCACTCCACTCCACTCCACTCCACTCCACTCCACTCCACTCCACTCCACTCCACTGCATTCAAATCCACTCCAAACCACTCCACTCCACTCCTGTCCACTCCACTGCATTCCACTCCACTCCACTCCACTCCACTCCACTCCACTCCACTCCACTCCACTCCTCTCCACTCCACTCCACTCCACTGCATTCAAATCCACTCCAAACCACTCCACTCCACTCCTGTCCACTCCACTGCATTCCACTCCACTCCACTTCACTGCACTGCATTCCTCACCACTGCACTGCATTCCACTACTCTCCACTCCACTGCATTCCACTCCACTCCACTGCATTCCACTCCACTGCACTGCATTCCACTCCAAACCACTCCACTCCACTCCTGTCCACTCCACTGCATTCCACTCCACTCCACTCCACTCCACTCCACTCCACTCCACTCCACTCCACTCCACTGCATTCCACTCCACTCCACTCCACTCCACTGCATTCCACTCCACTCCACTCCACTGCATTCCACTCCACTCCACTCCACTCCACTCCACTCCACTCCACTCCACTCCACTCCACTCCACTCCACTGCATTCAAATCCACTCCAAACCACTCCACTCCACTCCACTCCACTCCACTCCACTGCATTCAACTCCACTCCACTCCACTCCACTCTACTCCACTCCACTCCACTGCATTCAACTCCACTCCACTCCACTCCACTCCACTCCACTCCACTGCATTCCACTCCACTCCACTCCACTCCACTGCATTCCACTCCACTCCACTCCACTGCATTCCACTCCACTCCACTCCACTCCACTCCACTCCACTCCACTCCACTCCACTCCACTCCACTCCACTCCACTCCACTGCATTCAAATCCACTCCAAACCACTCCACTCCACTCCTGTCCACTCCACTGCATTCCACTCCACTCCACTCCACTCCACTCCACTCCACTCCACTCCACTCCACTCCACTCCACTCCACTCCACTCCACTCCACTCCACTGCATTCAACTCCACTCCACTCCACTCCACTCCACTGCATTCCACTCCACTCCACTCCACTCCAATGCATTCCACTCCACTCCACTCCACTGCACTGCATTCCACTACTCTCCACTCCACTCCACTCCACTGCATTCCACTCCACTGCACTGCATTCCACTCCTCTCCACTCCACTCCACTCCACTCCACTCCACTCCACCCCACTCCACTCCACTCCACTCCACTCCACTCCACTCCACTCCACTCCACTCCACTGCATTCAACTCCACTCCACTCCACTCTACTCCACTCCACTCCACTCCACTCCACTCCACTCCACTCCACTCCACTTCACTCCACTGCATTCAACTCCACTCCACTCCACTCCACTCCACTCCACTCCACTGCATTCCACTCCACTCCACTCCACTCCACTGCATTCCACTCCACTCCACTCCACTGCACTGCATTCCACTACTCTCCACTCCACTCCACTCCACTGCATTCAACTCCACTGCACTGCATTCCACTCCTCTCCACTCCACTCCACTCCACTCCACTCCACTCCACTCCACTCCACTCCACTCCACTCCACTCCACTCCACTCCACTCCACTCCACTCCACTCCACTCCACTGCATTCAACTCCACTCCACTCCACTCCACTCCACTCCACTCCACTCCACTCCACTGCATTCCACTCCACTCCACTCCACTCCACTGCATTCCACTCCACTCCACTCCACTGCATTCCACTCCACTCCACTCCACTCCACTCCACTCCACTCCACTCCACTCCACTCCACTCCACTCCACTGCATTCAAATCCACTCCAAACCACTCCACTCCACTCCTGTCCACTCCACTGCATTCCACTCCACTCCACTCCACTCCACTCCACTCCACTCCACTCCACTCCACTCCACTCCTCTCCACTCCACTCCACTCCACTGCATTCAAATCCACTCCAAACCACTCCACTCCACTCCTGTCCACTCCACTGCATTCCACTCCACTCCACTTCACTGCACTGCATTCCTCACCACTGCACTGCATTCCACTACTCTCCACTCCACTGCATTCCACTCCACTCCACTGCATTCCACTCCACTGCACTGCATTCCACTCCAAACCACTCCACTCCACTCCTGTCCACTCCACTGCATTCCACTCCACTCCACTCCACTCAACTCCACTGCATTCAAATCCACTCCAAACCACTCCACTCCACTCCTGTCCACTCCACTGCATTCCACTCCACTCCACTTCACTGCACTGCATTCCTCACCACTGCACTGCATTCCACTACTCTCCACTCCACTGCATTCCACTGCATTCCACTCCACTCCACTGCATTCCACTCCTCTCCACTCCACTCCACTCCACTCCACTCCACTCCACTCCACTCCACTCCACTCCACTCCACTCCACTCCACTCTACTCCACTCCACTGCATTCAACTCCACTCCACTCCACTCCACTCCACTCCACTCCACTCCACTCCACTCCACTCCACTCCACTGCATTCCACTCCACTCCACTCCACTCCACTCCACTCCAATCCACTCCACTCCACTCCACTCCACTGCATTCAACTCCAGTCCTCTCCACTCCACTCTCCTCCACTCCACTCCACTCCACTCCACTCCACCCCACTCCACTCCACTCCACTCCACTCCACTCCACTCCACTCCACTCCACTCCACTCAACTCCACTCCACTCTACTGCACTGCATTCCACTCCTCTGCACTGCATTGCAGTCCTCTCCACTCCACTCCACTCCACTCCACTCCACTCCACTCCACTCCACTCCACTCCACTCCACTCCACTCCACTCCACTCCACTCCACTCCACTCCACTGCATTCAACTCCAGTCCTCTCCACTCCACTCCACTCCACTCCACTCCACTCCACTCCACTCCACTCCACTCCACTCCACTCCACTGCATTCAACTCCACTCCACTCCACTCCACTCCACTCCACTCCACTCCACTCCACTCCACTCCACTCCACTCCACTCCACTGCATTCCACTCCAATCCACTCCACTCCACTCCACTCCACTCCACTCCACTCCACTCCACTCCACTCCACTGCATTCAACTCCAGTCCTCTCCACTCCACTCTCCTCCACTCCACTCCACTCCACTCCACTCCACTCCACTCCACTCCACTCCACTCCACTCCACTCCACTCCACTCCACTCCACTCCACTCCACTCCACTCCACTCCACTCCACTGCATTCAACTCCAGTCCTCTCCACTCCACTCCACTCCACTCCACTCCACTCCACTCCACTCCACTCCACTCCACTCCACTCCACTGCATTCAACTCCACTCCACTCCACTCCACTCCACTCCACTCCACTCCACTCCACTCCACTCCACTCCACTCCACTCCACTCCACTCCACTCCACTGCATTCCACTCCAATCCACTCCACTCCACTCCACTCCACTCCACTCCACTCCACTCCACTCCACTCCACTCCACTGCATTCAACTCCAGTCCTCTCCACTCCACTCTCCTCCACTCCACTCCACTCCACTCCACTCCACTCCACTCCACTCCACTCCACTCCACTCCACTCCACTCCACTCCACTGCATTCAACTCCACTCCACTCCACTCCACTCCACTCCACTCCACTCCACTCCACTCCACTCCACTCCACTCCACTCCACTCCACTGCATTCAACTCCACTCCACTCCACTCCACTCCACTCCACTCCACTCCACTCCACTCCACTCCACTCCACTCCACTGCATTCAACTCCAGTCCTCTCCACTCCACTCCATTCCACTCCACTCCACTCCAGTCCACCGCATTCCACTCCACTCCACTCAACTCCACTGCATTCAACTCCACTCCACTCCACTCCACTCCACTCCACTCCACTCCACTCCACTCCACTCCACTCCACTCCACTCCACTCCACTGCATTCAACTCCACTCCACTCCACTCCACTCCACTCCACTCCACTCCACTCCACTCCACTCCACTCCACTGCATTCAACTCCACTCCACTCCACTCCACTCCACTCCACTCCACTCCACTCCAGTCCTCTCCACTCCACTCCACTCCACTCCACTCCACTCCACTCCACTCCAGTCCACCGCATTCCACTCCACTCCACTCAACTCCACTGCATTCAACTCCACTCCACTCCACTCCACTCCACTCCACTCCACTCCACTCCACTCCACTCCACTCCACTCCACTCCACTGCATTCAACTCCACTCCACTCCTCTCCCCTCCACTCCACTCCACTCCACTCCACTCCACTCCACTCCACTCCACTCCACTCCACTCCACTCCACTCCACTCCACTCCACTCCACTGCATTCAACTCCAGTCCTCTCCACTCCACTCCACTCCACTCCACTCCACTCCACTCCAGTCCACCGCATTCCACTCCACTCCACTCCACTCCACGGCATTCAACTCCACTCCACTCCACTCTACTCCACTCCACTCCACTCCACTCCACTCCACTCCACTCCACTCCACTCCACTCCACTCCACTCCACTCCACTCCACTTCACTCCACTGCATTCAACTCCACTCCACTCCACTCCACTCCACTCCACTCCACTGCATTCCACTCCACTCCACTCCACTCCACTGCATTCCACTCCACTCCACTCCACTGCACTGCATTCCACTACTCTCCACTCCACTCCACTCCACTGCATTCAACTCCACTGCACTGCATTCCACTCCTCTCCACTCCACTCCACTCCACTCCACTCCACTCCACTCCACTCCACTCCACTCCACTCCACTCCACTCCACTCCACTCCACTCCACTCCACTCCACTCCACTCCACTCCACTGCATTCAACTCCACTCCACTCCACTCCACTCCACTCCACTCCACTCCACTCCACTGCATTCCACTCCACTCCACTCCACTCCACTGCATTCCACTCCACTCCACTCCACTGCATTCCACTCCACTCCACTCCACTCCACTCCACTCCACTCCACTCCACTCCACTCCACTCCACTCCACTCCACTCCACTCCACTCCACTGCATTCAAATCCACTCCAAACCACTCCACTCCACTCCTGTCCACTCCACTGCATTCCACTCCACTCCACTCCACTCCACTCCACTCCACTCCACTCCACTCCACTCCACTCCACTCCTCTCCACTCCACTCCACTCCACTGCATTCAAATCCACTCCACTCCACTCCACTGCATTCCACTCCACTCCACTCCACTGCATTCCACTCCACTCCACTCCACTCCACTCCACTCCACTCCACTCCACTCCACTCCACTCCACTCCACTCCACTCCACTCCACTCCACTCCACTCCACTGCATTCAAATCCACTCCAAACCACTCCACTCCACTCCTGTCCACTCCACTGCATTCCACTCCACTCCACTCCACTCCACTCCACTCCACTCCACTCCACTCCACTCCACTCCTCTCCACTCCACTCCACTCCACTGCATTCAAATCCACTCCAAACCACTCCACTCCACTCCTGTCCACTCCACTGCATTCCACTCCACTCCACTTCACTGCACTGCATTCCTCACCACTGCACTGCATTCCACTACTCTCCACTCCACTGCATTCCACTCCACTCCACTGCATTCCACTCCACTGCACTGCATTCCACTCCAAACCACTCCACTCCACTCCTGTCCACTCCACTGCATTCCACTCCACTCCACTCCACTCAACTCCACTGCATTCAAATCCACTCCAAACCACTCCACTCCACTCCTGTCCACTCCACTGCATTCCACTCCACTCCACTTCACTGCACTGCATTCCTCACCACTGCACTGCATTCCACTACTCTCCACTCCACTGCATTCCACTGCATTCCACTCCACTCCACTGCATTCCACTCCTCTCCACTCCACTCCACTCCACTCCACTCCACTCCACTCCACTCCACTCCACTCCACTCCACTCCACTCCACTCCACTCCACTCCACTGCATTCAACTCCACTCCACTCCACTCCACTCCACTCCACTCCACTCCACTCCACTCCACTCCACTCCACTCCACTGCATTCCACTCCACTCCACTCCACTCCACTCCAATCCACTCCACTCCACTCCACACCACTGCATTCAACTCCAGTCCTCTCAACTCCACTCTCCTCCACTCCACTCCACTCCACTCCACTCCACTCCACCCCACTCCACTCCACTCCACTCCACTCCACTCCACTCCACTCCACTCAACTCCACTCCACTCTACTGCACTGCATTCCACTCCTCTGCACTGCATTGCAGTCCTCTCCACTCCACTCCACTCCACTCCACTCCACTCCACTCCACTCCACTCCACTGCATTCAACTCCAGTCCTCTCCACTCCACTCCACTCCACTCCACTCCACTCCACTCCACTCCACTCCACTCCACTGCATTCAACTCCACTCCACTCCACTCCACTCCACTCCACTCCACTCCACTCCACTCCACTCCACTCCACTCCACTCCACTGCATTCCACTCCACTCCACTCCACTCCACTCCACTCCACTCCACTCCACTCCACTCCACTCCACTCCACTCCACTCCACTCCACTCCACTCCACTGCATTCAACTCCAGTCCTCTCCACTCCACTCTCCTCCACTCCACTCCACTCCACTCCACTCCACTCCACTCCACTCCACTCCACTCCACTCAACTCCACTCCACTCTACTGCACTGCATTCCACTCCTCTGCACTGCATTGCAGTCCTCTCCACTCCACTCCACTCCACTCCACTCCACTCCACTCCACTCCACTCCACTGCATTCAACTCCAGTCCTCTCCACTCCACTCCACTCCACTCCACTCCACTCCACTCCACTCCACTCCACTCCACTGCATTCAACTCCACTCCACTCCACTCCACTCCACTCCACTCCACTCCACTCCACTCCACTCCACTCCACTCCACTGCATTCCACTCCACTCCACTCCACTCCACTCCACTCCACTCCACTCCACTCCACTCCACTCCACTCCACTCCACTCCACTCCACTCCACTCCACTCCACTGCATTCAACTCCAGTCCTCTCCACTCCACTCTCCTCCACTCCACTCCACTCCACTCCACTCCACTCCACTCCACTCCACTCCACTCCACTCCACTCCACTCCACTCCACTGCATTCAACTCCAGTCCTCTCCACTCCACTCCACTCCACTCCACTCCACTCCACTCCACTCCACTCCACTGCATTCAACTCCACTCCACTCCACTCCACTCCACTCCACTCCACTCCACTCCACTCCACTCCACTCCACTCCACTCCACTCCACTGCATTCCACTCCACTCCACTCCACTCCACTCCACTCCACTCCACTCCACTCCACTCCACTCCACTCCACTCCACTGCATTCAACTCCAGTCCTCTCCACTCCACTCTCCTCCACTCCACTCCACTCCACTCCACTCCACTCCACTCCACTCCACTCCACTCCACTCCACTGCATTCAACTCCACTCCACTCCACTCCACTCCACTCCACTCCACTCCACTCCACTCCACTCCACTCCACTCCACTGCATTCAACTCCACTCCACTCCACTCCACTCCACTCCACTCCACTCCACTCCACTCCACTCCACTCCACTCCACTGCATTCAACTCCAGTCCTCTCCACTCCACTCCACTCCACTCCACTCCACTCCACTCCAGTCCACCGCATTCCACTCCACTCCACTCAACTCCACTGCATTCAACTCCACTCCACTCCACTCCACTCCACTCCACTCCACTCCACTCCACTCCACTGCATTCCACTCCACTCCACTCCACTGCATTCCACTCCACTCCACTCCACTCCACTGCATTCAAATCCACTCCAAACCTCTTCGCTCCACTTCTCTCCACTCCACTGCATTCCACTCCACTCCACTTCACTGCACTGCATTCCACTCCACTGCACCGCATTCCACTCCTCTCCACTCCACTGCATTCCACTCCACTGCACTGCATTCCTCTCCTCTCCTCTCCACTCCACTCCACTCCTCTCCACTCCTCTCCACTGCATTCCACTCCTCTCCACTCCACTGCATTCCACTCCACTCCACTCCACTCCACTGCATTCAAATCCACTCCACTCCACTCCACTCCACTCCACTCCACTCCACTCCACTCCACTCCACTCCACTGCATTCAACTCCACTCCACTCCACTCCACTCCACTCCACTGCATTCAACTTTTCTCCTCTCCACTCCACTCCACTCCACTCCACTCCACTCCACTCCACTGCATTCAAATCCACTCCACACCACTCCACTCCACTCCACTCCACTCCACTCCACTCCACTCCACTCCACTCCACTCCACTCCACTCCACTCCACTGCATTCAACTCCACTCCACTCCACTCCACTCCACTGCATTCCACTCCACTCCACTCCACTCCACTGCATTCCACTCCACTCCACTCCACTGCACTGCATTCCACTACTCTCCACTCCACTCCACTCCACTCCACTCCACTCCACTCCACTCCACTCCACTCCACTCCACTCCACTCCACTCCACTGCATTCAACTTTTCTCCTCTCCACTCCACTCCACTCCACTCCATTGCATTCAAATCCACTCCACACAACTCCACTCCACTCCACTCCACTCCACTCCACTCCACTCCACTCCACTCCACTCCACTCCACTCCACTCCACTCCACTCCACTCCACTCCACTGCATTCAACTCCACTCCACTCCACTCCACTCCACTGCATTCCACTCAACTCCACTCCACTCCACTGCATTCCACTCCACTCCACTCCACTGCACTGCATTCCAGTACTCTCCACTCCACTCCACTCCACTGCATTCCACTCCACTGCACTGCATTCCACTCCTCTCCACTCCACTCCACTCCACTCCACTCCACTCCACTCCACTCCACTCCACTCCACTCCACTCCACTCCACTCCACTGCATTCAACTCCACTCCACTCCACTCCACTCTACTCCACTCCACTCCACTCCACTCCACTCCACTCCACTCCACTCCACTCCACTCCACTCCACTCCACTCCACTGCATTCAACTCCACTCCACTCCACTCCACTCTACTCCACTCCACTCCCCTGCATTCAACTCCACTCCACTCCACTCCACTCCACTCCACTCCACTGCATTCCACTCCACTCCACTCCACTCCACTGCATTCCACTCCACTCCACTCCACTGCATTCCACTCCACTCCACTCCACTCCACTCCACTCCACTCCACTCCACTCCACTCCACTCCACTCCACTCCACTCCACTCCACTCCACTCCACTCCACTCCACTGCATTCAAATCCACTCCAAACCACTCCACTCCACTCCTGTCCACTCCACTGCATTCCACTCCACTCCACTCCACTCCACTCCACTCCACTCCACTCCACTCCACTCCACTCCACTGCATTCAAATCCACTCCAAACCACTCCACTCCACTCCACTCCACTCCACTCCACTCCACTCCACTCCACTCCACTCCACTCCACTCCACTCCACTCCACTCCACTCCACTGCATTCAACTCCACTCCACTCCACTCCACTCCACTGCATTCCACTCCACTCCACTCCACTCCACTGCATTCCACTCCACTCCACTCCACTGCACTGCATTCCACTACTCTCCACTCCACTCCACTCCACTGCATTCCACTCCACTGCACTGCATTCCACTCCTCTCCACTCCACTCCACTCCACTCCACTCCACTCCACTCCACTCCACCCCACTCCACTCCACTCCACTCCACTCCACTCCACTCCACTCCACTCCACTCCACTCCACTCCACTCCACTCCACTCCACTGCATTCAACTCCACTCCACTCCACTCTACTCCACTCCACTCCACTCCACTCCACTCCACTCCACTCCACTCCACTCCACTCCACTCCACTCCACTCCACTCCATTCAACTCCACTGCATTCCACTCCACTGCACTGCATTCCACTCCTCTCCACTCCACTCCACTCCACTCCACTCCACTCCACCCCACTCCACTCCACTCCACTCCTCTCCACTCCACTGCAGTCCACTGCATTCCACTCCACTCCACTCCTCTCCACTCCACTGCAGTCCACTGCATTCCACTCCACTCCACTCCACTCCACTCAACTCCAGTCCACTCCACTCCACTCCACTCCACTCCACTCCACTCCACTCCACTCCACTCCACTCCACTCACTCCACTCCACTCCACTCCTCTCCACTCCACTGCAGTCCACTGCATTCCACTCCACTCCACTCCACTCCACTCCACTCCACTCCACTCCACTCCACTCCACTCCACACCACTCCACTCCACTCCACTCCACTCCACTCCACTCCACACCACTCCACTCCACTCCTCTCCACTCCACTGCAGTCCACTGCATTCCACTCCACTCCACTCCACTCCACTCAACTCCACTCCACTCCACTCCACTCCACTCCACTCCACTCCACTCCACTCCACTCCACTCCACTCCACTCCACTCCACTCCACACCACTCCACTCCACTCCACTCCACTCCACTCCACACCACTCCACTCCACTCCTCTCCACTCCACTGCAGTCCACTGCATTCCACTCCACTCCACTCCACTCCACTCAACTCCAGTCCACTCCACTCCACTCCACTCCACTCCACTCCACTCCACTCACTCCACTCCACTCCACTCCTCTCCACTCCACTGCAGTCCACTGCATTCCACTCCACTCCACTCCACTCCACTCCACTCCACTCACTCCACTCCACTCCACTCCACTCCACTCCACTCCACACCACTCCACTCCACTCCTCTCCACTCCACTCCACTCCACTCCACTCCCCTCCGCTCCACTCAGCTCCACTCCTCTCCACTCCACTCCACTCCACTCCACTCCACTCCACTCCACTCCACTCCACTCCACTCCACTCCACTCCACTCCACTCCACTCCACTGCATTCCACTCCACTCCACTCCACTGCATTCCACTCCACTCCACTGCATTCCACTCCACTCCACTCTACTCCACTCCACTCCACTCCTCTCCACTCCACTGCATTCCACTGAATTCCACTCCACTCCACTGCATTCCACTCCTCTCCACTCCACTCCACTCCACTCCACTCCACTCCACTCCACTCCACTCCACTCCACTCCACTCCACTGCATTCCACTCCACTCCACTCCACTCCACTCCACTGCATTCAAATCCACTCCAAACCACTCCACTCCATTCCTGTCCACTCCACTGCATTCCACTCCACTCCACTTCACTGCACTGCATTCCTCACCACTGCATTGAATTCCACTCCTCTCCACTCCACTCCACTCCACTCCACTCCACTCCACTCCACTCCACTCCACTCCACTCCACTCCACTCCACTCCACTGCATTCCACTCCTCTCCACTCCACTGCACTCCACTGCATTCCACTGCATTCCACTCCACTCCACTCCTCTGCATTCCACTCCTCTCCACTCCACTGCATTCCACTCCACTCCACATCACTGCACTGCATTGCACTCCACTGCATTGCATTCCACTCCTCTCCACTCCACTCCACTCCACTCCACTCCACTCCACTCCACTCCACTCCACTCCACTCCACTCCACTGCACTCCACTGCATTCCACTCCAATGCATTGCATTCCACTCCTCTCCAATCCACTACACTGCATTCCACTACACTGCATTCCACTCATCTGCATTGCACTCCACTCCACTCCACTCCACTCCACTCCACTCCTCTCCACACCACTGCACTCCACTGCATTCCACTGCATTCCACTCCACTCCACTCCTCTCCACTGAATTCCACTCCAATGCATTGCATTCCACTCCTCTCCACTGCACTCCACTGCATTTCACTGCATTCCTCTCCACTCCACTCCACTCCACTCCACTCCACTCCACTGCATTCCACTCCTCTCCACTCCACTGCATTCTACTCCACTCCACTGCATTCCACTCCACTCCACTTCTCTGCACTGCATTCCACTCCACTGCATTGAATTCCACTCCTCTCCACTCCACTCCACTCCACTCCACTCCACTCCACTCCACTGCATTCCACTCCTCTCCACTCCACTGCACTCCACTGCATTCCACTGCATTCCACTCCACTCCACTCCTCTGCATTCCACTCCAATGCATTGCATTCCACTCCTCTCCAATCCACTCCACTGCATTCCACTCCACTGCATTGCACTCCACTCCACTCCACTCTACTCCACTCCACTCCACTCCACTCCACTCGACTCCACTCCACTCCACTCCACTCAACTCCACTCCACTCCACTGCATTCCACTCCTCTCCACTCCACTGCACTCCACTGCATTCCACTGCATTCTACTCCACTCCACTCCTCTGCATTCCACTCCAATGCATTGCATTCCACTCCTCTCCAATCCACTCCACTGCATTCCACTCCACTGCATTGCACTCCACTCCACTCCACTCCACTCCACTCCACTCCACTCCACTCCACTCCACTCCACTCCACTCCACTCCACTCCACTCCACTCCACTCTACTCCACTCCACTCCACTCCACTCCACTCCACTCCACTCCACTCCACTCCACTGCATTCAACTCCACTCCACTCCACTTTACTCCACTCCACTCCACTCCACTCCACTCCACTCCACTCCACTCCGCTCCACTCCACTCCACTCCATTGCATTCCACTCCACTCCACTCCACTCCACTGCATTCCACTCCACTCCACTCCACTGCATTCCACTCCACTCCACTCCACTCCACTGCATTCAAATCCACTCCAAACCACTCCACTCCATTCCTGTCCACTCCACTGCATTCCACTCCACTCCACTTCACTGCACTGCATTCCTCACCTCTGCATTGAATTCCACTCCTCTCCACTCCACTCCACTCCACTCCACTCCACTCCACTCCACTCCACTCCACTCCACTCCACTCCACTGCATTCCACTCCTCTCCACTCCACTGCACTCCACTGCATTCCACTGCATTCCACTCCACTCCACTCCTCTGCATTCCACTCCTCTCCACTCCACTGCATTCCACTCCACTCCACATCACTGCACTGCATTGCACTCCACTGCATTGCATTCCACTCCTCTCCACTCCACTCCACTCCACTCCACTCCACTCCACTCCACTCCACTCCACTCCACTCCACTGCACTCCACTGCATTCCACTCCAATGCATTGCATTCCACTCCTCTCCAATCCACTACACTGCATTCCACTACACTGCATTCCACTCATCTGCATTGCACTCCACTCCACTCCACTCCACTCCACTCCACTCCACTCCTCTCCACACCACTGCACTCCACTGCATTCCACTGCATTCCACTCCACTCCACTCCTCTCCACTGAATTCCACTCCAATGCATTGCATTCCACTCCTCTCCACTGCACTCCACTGCATTTCACTGCATTCCTCTCCACTCCACTCCACTCCACTCCACTCCACTCCACTGCATTCCACTCCTCTCCACTCCACTGCATTCTACTCCACTCCACTGCATTCCACTCCACTCCACTTCTCTGCACTGCATTCCACTCCACTGCATTGAATTCCACTCCTCTCCACTCCACTCCACTCCACTCCACTCCACTCCACTCCACTCCACTCCACTCCACTCCACTCCACTGCATTCCACTCCTCTCCACTCCACTGCACTCCACTGCATTCCACTGCATTCCACTCCACTCCACTCCTCTGCATTCCACTCCAATGCATTGCATTCCACTCCTCTCCAATCCACTCCACTGCATTCCACTCCACTGCATTGCACTCCACTCCACTCCACTCTACTCCACTCCACTCCACTCCACTCCACTCGACTCCACTCCACTCCACTCCACTCAACTCCACTCCACTCCACTGCATTCCACTCCTCTCCACTCCACTGCACTCCACTGCATTCCACTGCATTCCACTCCACTCCACTCCTCTGCATTCCACTCCAATGCATTGCATTCCACTCCTCTCCAATCCACTCCACTGCATTCCACTCCACTGCATTGCACTCCACTCCACTCCACTCTACTCCACTCCACTCCACTCCACTCCACTCCACTCCACTCCACTCCACTCCACTCGACTCCACTCCACTCCACTCCACTCAACTCCACTCCACTCCACTCCACTGCATTCAAATCCACTCCACTCCACTCCACACCACTCCACTCCACTCCACTCCACTCCACTGCATTCCACTCCACTCCACTCCACTGCATTCCACTCCACTCCACTCCACTCCAATCCACTGCATTCAACTCCACTCCACTCCACTCCACTCCACTCCACTCCACTCAACTCCACTCCACTCCACTCCACTCCACTTTACTGCAGTCCACTGCATTCATCTCAACTCCACTCCACTCCACTCCACTCGACTCCACTCCACTCCACTCCACTCCACTGCATTCCACTCCACGCCACTCCACTGCATTCCACTCCACTCCACTGCATTCCACTCCACTCCACTCTACTCCACTCCACTCCACTCCTCTCCACTCCACTGCAGTCCACTGCATTCTAATCCACTCCACTCCACTCCACACCACTCCACTCCACTCCACTCCACTGCATTCCACTCCACTCCACTCCACTGCATTCCACTCCACTCCACTCCACTCCAATCCACTGCATTCAATTCTACTCCACTCCACTCCACTCCACTCCACTCAACTCCACTCCACTCCACTCCACTCCACTCCACTCCACTCCACTCCACTCCACTCCACTCCACTTTACTGCAGTCCACTGCATTCATCTCAACTCCACTCCACTCCACTCCACTCCACTCCACTCCACTCCACTCCTCTCCGCTCCACTCCACTCCACTCCACTCGACTCCACTCCACTCCACTCCACTCCACTGCATTCCACTCCACGCCACTCCACTGCATTCCACTCCACTCCACTGCATTCCACTCCACTCCACTCTACTCCACTCCACTCCACTCCTCTCCACTCCACTGCAGTCCACTGCATTCCAATCCACTCCACTCCACTCCACACCACTCCACTCCACTCCACTCCACTGCATTCCACTCCACTCCACTCCACTGCATTCCACTCCACTCCACTCCACTGCATTCCACTCCACTCCACTCCACTGCATTCCACTCCACTCCACTCCACTCCAATCCACTGCATTCAATTCTACTCCACTCCACTCCACTCCACTCCACTCAACTCCACTCCACTCCACTCCACTCCACTCCACTCCACTCCACTCCACTCCACTTTACTGCAGTCCACTGCATTCATCTCAACTCCACTCCACTCCACTCCACTCCACTCCACTCCACTCCACTCCACTCCACTCCGCTCCACTCCACTCCACTCCACTCCACTCCACTCCACTCCACTCCACTCCACACCACTCCACTCCACTCCTCTTCACTCCACTCCACTCCACTCCACTGCAGTCCACTGCATTCCAATCCACTCCACTCCACTCCACACCACTCCACTCCACTCCACTCCACTACATTCCACTCCACTCCACTCCACTGCATTCCACTCCACTCCACTCCACTCCACTCCACTCCACTCCACTCCACTCCTCTCCACTCCACTCCACTGCATTCCACTCCACTCCACTCCACTGCATTCCACTCCACTCCACTGCATTCAACTCCACTCCACTCCACTCCACTCCACTCCACTCCACTCCACTCCACTCCACTCCACTGCATTCCACTCCACTCCACGCCACTGCATTTCACTCCACTCCACTAAACTCCACTCCTCTCCACTCCACTCCACTCCACTGCATTCCACTCCACTCCACTCAACTCCAGTCCACTCCACTTCACTCCACTCCACTCCACTCCACTCCACTCCACTCCACTCCACTCCACTCCAATCCACTCCACTCCACTCCTCTCCACTCCACTGCAGTCCACTGCATTCCACTCCACTCCACTCCACTCCACTCCACTCCACTCCACTCCACTCCACTCCACTCCACTCCACTCCACTCCACTCCACTCCACTCCACACCACTCCACTCCACTCCTCTCCACTCCACTCCACTCCTCTCCACTCCACTCCAGTCCACTGCATTCCACTTCACTTCACTCCACTGCATTCCACTCCACTCTACTCCACTCCACTCCACTCCACTCCACTCCACTCCACTCCACTCCACTCCACTCCTCTCCACTCCACTGCAGTCCACTGCATTCCACTCCACACCACTCCACTCCACTCCACTCCACTCCACTCCACTCCACTCCACTCCACACCACTCCACTCCACTCCTCTCCACTCCACTGCAGTCCACTGCATTCCACTCCACTCCACTCCACTCCACTCCACTCCACTCCACTCCACTGCATTCCACTCCACGCCACTCCACTGCATTCCACTCCACTCCACTGCATTCCACTCCACGCCACTCCACTCCACTCCACTCCACTCCACTCCACTCCACTCCACTCCACTCCACTGCTTTCCACTCCACTCCACTCCACTGCATTCCACTCCACTCCTCTCCACTCCACTGCAGTCCACTGCATTCCAATCCACTCCACTCCACTCCACACCACTCCACTCCACTCCACTCCACTGCATTCCACTCCACTCCACTCCACTGCATTCCACTCCACTCCACTCCACTCCAATCCACTGCATTCAATTCTACTCCACTCCACTCCACTCCACTCCACTCCACTCAACTCCACTCCACTCCACTCCACTCCACTCCACTCCACTCCACTTTACTGCAGTGCACTGCATTCATCTCAACTCCACTCCACTCCACTCCACTCCACTCCACTCCACTCCACTACACTCCACTCCACTCCACTCCACTCCACTCCACTCCACTCCTCTCCACTCCACTCCTCTCCACTCCACTCCACTGCATTCCACTCCACTCCACTCCACTGCATTCCACTCCACTCCACTGCATTCAACTCCACTCCACTCCACTCCACTCCACTCCACTGCATTCCACTCCACTCCACGCCACTGCATTTCACTCCACTCCACTAAACTCCACTCCTCTCCACTCCACTCAACTCCACTCCACTCCACTGCATTCCACTCCACTCCACTCCACTCCAATCCACTGCATTCAACTCCACTCCACTCCACTCCACTCCACTCCACTCCACTCCACTCCACTACACTACACTACACTACACTTTACTGCAGTCCACTGCATTCATCTCAACTCAACTCCACTCCACTCCTCTCCACTCCACTCCACTCCACTCCACTCCACTCCACTCCACTCCACTCCACTCCACTCCACTCCACTCCACTCCACTCCTCTCCACTCCACTGCAGTCCACTGCAGTCCACTGCAGTCCACTCCACTCCACTCCTCTCCACTGCATTCCACTCCACTCCACACCACTCCTCTCCACTCCACTCAACTCCACTCCACTCCTCTCCACTCCACTGCAGTCCACTCCACTCCACTGCATTCCACTCCACTCCACTCCACTCCATTCCACTCCACTCCACTGCATTCAACTCCACTCCACTCCACTCCACTCCACTCCACTCCACTCCACTCCACTCCACTCCACTCCACTGCATTCCACTCCACTCCACTCTACTGCATTCCACTCCACTCCACTAAACTCCACTCCTCTCCACTCCACTTCACTGCATTCCACTCCACTCCACTCCACTACACTCCTCTCCACTCCACTCAACTCCACTCCACTCCTCTCCACTCCACTGCAGTCCACTGCAGTCCACTGCATTCCACTCCACTCCACTCCACTCCACTGCATTCCACTCCACTCCACTCCACTCCACTCCACTCCACTCCACTCCACTCCACTCCACTCCACTTCTCTCCACTCCACTCAACTCCACTCCACTCCTCTCCACTCCACTGAAGTCCACTGTAGTCCACTGCAGTCCACTCCACTCCACTCCTCTCCACTCCACTCCACTGCATTCCACTCCACTCCACTCCACTGCAATCCACTCCACTCCACTCAACTGCATTCCACACCACTCAACTACATTCCACTCCACTCAACACCACTCCACTCCACTCAACTCCACTCCACTGCATTCCACTCCACTCTACTCCACTACATTCCACTCCACTCCACTCCACTCCACTACTCTCCACTCCACTGCAGTCCACTGCATTCCACTCCACTCCACTCCACTCCACTCCACTCCACTCCACTCCTCTCCACTCCACTGCAGTCCACTGCAGTCCACTCCACTCCACTCCACTCCACTCCACTCCACTCCACTCCACTCCACGCCACTCCACTCCACTCCACACCACTCCACTCCACTCCTCTCCACTCCACTCCACTCCTCTCCACTCCACTCCAGTCCACTGCATTCCACTTCACTTCACTCCACTGCATTCCACTCCACTCCACTCCACTCCACTCCACTCCACTCCACTCCACACCACTCCACTCCACTCCACTCCTCTCCACTCCACTGCAGTCCACTGCATTCCACTCCACTCCACTCCTCTCCACTCCACTGCATTCCACTCCACTCCACTCCACTCCACTCCACTCCACTCCACTCCACTCCACTCCACTCCACTCCACTCCACTCCACTCCACTCCACACCACTCCACTCCACTCCTCTCCACTCCACTGCAGTCCACTGCATTCCACTCCACTCCACTCCACTCCACTCAACTCCAGTCCACTCCACTCCACTCCACTCCACTCCACTCCACTCCACTCCACTCCACTCACTCCACTCCACTCCACTCCTCTCCACTCCACTGCAGTCCACTGCATTCCACTCCACTCCACTCCACTCCACTCCACTCCACTCCACTCCACTCCACTCCACTCCACTCCACTCCACTCCAGTCCACTCCACTCCACTCCACTCCTCTCCACTCCACTCCACTCCACTCCACTCCCCTCCGCTCCACTCAGCTCCACTCCTCTCCACTCCACTCCACTCCACTCCACTCCACTCCACTCCACTCCACTCCACTCCACTCCACTCCACTCCACTGCATTCCACTCCACTCCACTCCACTGCATTCCACTCAAATCCACTGCATTCCACTCCACTCCACTCTACTCCACTCCACTCCACTGCATTCCACTGAATTCCACTCCACTCCACTGCATTCCACTCCTCTCCACTCCACTCCACTCCACTCCACTCCACTCCACTCCACTCCACTCCACTCCACTCCACTCCACTCCACTCCACTCCACTCCACTGCATTCAACTCCACTCCACTCCACTTTACTCCACTCCACTCCACTCCACTCCACTCCACTCCACTCCACTCCACTCCACTCCACTCCACTCCACTCCACTGCATTCCACTCCACTCCACTCCACTCCACTGCATTCCACTCCACTCCACTCCACTGCATTCCACTCCACTCCATTCCACTGCATTCAAATCCACTCCAAACCACTCCACTCCATTCCTGTCCACTCCACTGCATTCCACTCCACTCCACTTCACTGCACTGCATTCCTCACCACTGCATTGAATTCCACTCCTCTCCACTCCACTCCACTCCACTCCACTCCACTCCACTCCACTCCACTCCACTCCACTCCACTCCACTCCACTGCATTCCACTCCTCTCCACTCCACTGCACTCCACTGCATTCCACTGCATTCCACTCCACTCCACTCCTCTGCATTCCACTCCTCTCCACTCCACTGCATTCCACTCCACTCCACATCACTGCACTGCATTGCACTCCACTGCATTGCATTCCACTCCTCTCCACTCCACTCCACTCCACTCCACTCCACTCCACTCCACTCCACTCCACTCCACTCCACTCCACTGCACTCCACTGCATTCCACTCCAATGCATTGCATTCCACTCCTCTCCAATCCACTACACTGCATTCCACTACACTGCATTCCACTCATCTGCATTGCACTCCACTCCACTCCACTCCACTCCACTCCACTCCACTCCTCTCCACACCACTGCACTCCACTGCATTCCACTGCATTCCACTCCACTCCACTCCTCTCCACTGAATTCCACTCCAATGCATTGCATTCCACTCCTCTCCACTGCATTCCACTGCATTTCACTGCATTCCTCTCCACTCCACTCCACTCCACTCCACTCCACTCCACTCCACTCCACTCCACTGCATTCCACTCCTCTCCACTCCACTGCATTCTACTCCACTCCACTGCATTCCACTCCACTCCACTTCTCTGCACTGCATTCCACTCCACTCCACTCCACTCCACTCCACTCGACTCCACTCCACTCCACTCCACTCAACTCCACTCCACTCCACTGCATTCCACTCCTCTCCACTCCACTGCACTCCACTGCATTCCACTGCATTCCACTCCACTCCACTCCTCTGCATTCCACTCCAATGCATTGCACTCCACTCCACTCCACTCTACTCCACTCCACTCCACTCCACTCCACTCCACTCGACTCCACTCCACTCCACTCCACTCAACTCCACTCCACTCCACTCCACTGCATTCCACTCCACTCCACTCCACTGCATTCCACTCCACTCCACTCCACTCCAATCCACTGCATTCAACTCCACTCCACTCCACTCCACTCCACTCCACTCAACTCCACTCCACTCCACTCCACTCCACTTTACTGCAGTCCACTGCATTCATCTCAACTCCACTCCACTCCACTCCACTCCACTCCATTCCACTCCACTCCACTCCACTCCACTCCACTCCACTCCACTCCACTCCACTCCACTCCACTCAACTGCATTCCACTCCACTCCACTCCACTGCATTCCACTCCACTCCACTCCACTCCAATCCACTGCATTCAACTCCACTCCACTCCACTCCACTCCACTCCACTCAACTCCACTCCACTCCACTCCACTCCACTTTACTGCAGTCCACTGCATTCATCTCAACTCCACTCCACTCCACTCCACTCCACTCCATTCCACTCCACTCCACTCCACTCCACTCCACTCCACTCCACTCCACTCCACTCCACTCCACTGCATTGCACTCCACTCCACTCCACTCCACTGCATTCCACTCCACGCCACTCCACTGCATTCCACTCCACTCCACTGCATTCCACTCCACTCCACTCTACTCCACTCCACTCCACTCCTCTCCACTCCACTGCAGTCCACTGCATTCCAATCCACTCCACTCCACTCCACACCACTCCACTCCACTCCACTCCACTGCATTCCACTCCACTCCACTCCACTCCACTCCACTCCACTCCACTCACTCCACTCCACTCCACTCCTCTCCACTCCACTGCAGTCCACTGCATTCCACTCCACTCCACTCCACTCCACTCCACTCCACTCCACTCCACTCCACACCACTCCACTCCACTCCTCTCCACTCCACTCCACTCCACTCCAATCCACTGCATTCAACTCCACTCCACTCCACTCCACTCCACTCCACTCCACTCCACTCCACTCCACTCCACTAAACTCCACTCCTCTCAACTCCACTGCAGTCCACTGCATTCCACTCCACTCCACTCCACTCCACTCCACTCTACTCCACTCCACTCCACTCCACTCCACTCCACTCCACTCCACTCCACTCCACTCCACTCCACACCACTCCACTCCACTCCTCTCCACTCCACTCCACTCCACTCCACTCCACTCCACTCCACTCCACACCACTCCACTCCACTCCACTCCTCTTTACTCCACTCCACTCCACTCCACTGCAGTCCACTGCATTCCAATCCACTCCACTCCACTCCACACCACTCCACTCCACTCCACTCCACTCCACTACATTCCACTCCACTCCACTCCACTGCATTCCACTCCACTCCACTCCACTCCACTCCAATCCACTGCATTCAACTCCACTCCACTGCATTCCACTCCACTCCACTCCACTCCAATCCACTGCATTCAACTCCACTCCACTCCACTCCACTCCACTCCACTCCACTCCATTCCTCTCCACTCCACTCCTCTCCACTCCACTGCAGTCCACTGCATTCCACTCCACTCCACTCCACTCCACTCCACTCCACTCAACTCCAGTCCACTCCACTTCACTCCACTCCACTCCACTCCACTCCACTCCACTCCACTCCACTCCACTCCACTCCACTCCACTCCACTCCTCTCCACTCCACTGCAGTCCACTGCATTCCACTCCACTCCACTCCACTCCACTCCACTCCACTCCACTCCACTCCACTCCACTCCACTCCACTCCACTCCACTCCACTCCACACCACTCCACTCCACTCCTCTCCACTCCACTCCACTCCACTCCAATCCACTGCATTCAACTCCACTCCACTCCACTCCACTCCACTCCACTCCACTCCACTCCACTCCACTCCACTCCTCTCCACTCCACTGCAGTCCACTGCATTCTACTCCACTCCACTCCACTCCACTGCACTCCACTCCACTCCACTCCACTCCACTCCACTCCACACCACTCCACTGCACTCCTCTCCACTCCACTCCACTCCACTCCACTCCACTCCACTCAGCTCCACTCCTCTCCACTCCACTCCACTGCATTCCACTCCTCTCCTCTCCACTCCACTCCACTGCATTCCACTCCACTCCACTGCATTCCACTCCACTCCACTCCACTCTACTCCACTCCACTCCACTCCTCTCCACTCCACTGCATTCCACTCCTCTCCTCTCCACTCCACTCCACTGCATTCCACTCCACTCCACTGCATTCCACTCCACTCCACTCCACTCTACTCCACTCCACTCCACTCCTCTCCACTCCACTGCAGTCCACTGCATTCCAATCCACTCCACTCCACTCCACTCCACTCCACTCCACTCCACTCCACTCCACTCCACTCCACTCCATCCCACTCCACTAAACTCCACTCCTCTCCACTCCACTGCAGTCCACTGCATTCCACTCCACTCCACTCCACTCCACTCCACTCCACTCCACTCCACTCCACTCCACTCCACTCCACTCCACTCCACTCCACACCACTCCACTCCACTCCTCTCCACTCCACTCCACTCCACTCCACTCCACTCCACTCCACACCACTCCACTCCACTCCTCTCCACTCCACTCCACTCCACTCCACTCCACTCCACTCCACTCAGCTCCACTCCTCTCCACTCCACTCCACTGCATTCCACTCCTCTCCTCTCCACTCCACTGCAGTCCACTGCATTCCAATCCACTTCACTCCACTCCACACCACTCCACTCCACTCCACTCCACTGCATTCCACTCCACTCCACTCCACTGCATTCCACTCCACTCCACTCCACTCCACTCCACTCCACTCCACTCCACTCAGCTCCACTCCTCTCCACTCCACTCCACTGCATTCCACTCCTCTCCTCTCCACTCCACTCCACTGCATTCCACTCCACTCCACTGCATTCCACTCCACTCCACTCCACTCTACTCCACTCCACTCCACTGCTCTCCACTCCACTGCAGTCCACTGCATTCCAATCCACTTCACTCCACTCCACACCACTCCACTCCACTCCACTCCACTGCATTCCACTCCACTCCACTCCACTCCAATCCACTGCATTCAACTCCACTCCACTCCACTCCACTCCACTCAACTCCACTCCACTCCACTCCACTCCACTCCACTCCACTCCACTCCACTCCACTCCACTCCACTCCACTCCACTTTACTGCAGTCCACTGCATTCATCTCCACTCCACTCCACTCCACTCCACTGCATTCCACTCCACGCCACTCCACTGCATTCCACTCCACTCCACTGCATTCCACTCCACTCCACTCTACTCCACTCCACTCCACTCCTCTCCACTCCACTGCAGTCCACTGCATTCCAATCCACTCCACTCCACTCCACACCACTCCACTCCACTCCACTCCACTGCATTCCACTCCACTCCACTCCACTGCATTCCACTCCACTCCACTCCACTCCAATCCACTGCATTCAATTCTACTCCACTCCACTCCACTCCACTCCACTCAACTCCACTCCACTCCACTCCACTTTACTGCAGTGCACTGCATTCATCTCAAATCCACTCCACTCCACTCCACTCCACTCCACTCCACTCCACTCCACTCCACTCCACTGCATTCCACTCCACTCCACTCCACTCTACTGCATTCCACTCCACTCCACTAAACTCCACTCCTCTCCACTCCACTTCACTGCATTCCACTCCACTCCACTCCACTACACTCCTCTCCACTCCACTCAACTCCACTCCACTCCTCTCCACTCCACTGCAGTCAACTGCAGTCCACTGCTTTCCACTCCACTCCACTCCACTCCACTGCATTCCACTCCACTCCACTCCACTCCACTCCTCTCCACTCCACTCAACTCCACTCCACTCCTCTCCACTCCACTGAAGTCCACTGTAGTCCACTGCAGTCCACTCCACTCCACTCCTCTCCACTCCACTCCACTGCATTCCACTCCACTCCACTCCACTGCAATCCACTCCACTCCACTCAACTGCATTCCACACCACTCAACTACATTCCACTCCACTCAACACCACTCCACTCCACTCCACTCAACTCCACTCCACTGCATTCCACTCCACTCTACTCCACTACATTCCACTCCACTCCACTCCATCCACTACTCTCCACTCCACTGCATTCCACTCCACTCCACTCCACTCCACTCCACTCCACTCCACTCCACCCACTCTACTCCACTCCACTCCACTCCACTCCACTCCACTCCACTCCACTCCACTCCCCTGCATTCAAATCCACTCCACTCCACTCCACTCCACTCCACTGCATTCCACTCCACTCCACTCAACTCCACTCCACTCCACTCCACTGCATTCCACTCCTCTCCACTCCACTGCATTCCACTCCACTCCACTCCTCTCCACTCCACTCCACTCCACTCCACTGCATTCCACTCCTCTCCACTCCACTGCACTGCATTCCACTCCACTGCACTGCATTCCACTCCTCTCCACTCCACTGCATTCCACTCCACTCCACTTCACTGCACTGCATTCCACTCCACTGCACTGCATTCCACTCTTCTCCACTCCACTCCATTCCACTCCACTCCACTCCACTCCACTCCACTCCACTCCACTCCACTCCACTCCACTCCACTCCACTCCACTACACTACACTGCATATCACTGCATTTCACTCCACTCAACTCCACTCCACTGCACTGCATTCCACTCCTCTCCACGCCACTCCACTCCATTGCATTCCACTCCACTCCACTTCACTGCACTGCATTCCACTCCACTGCACTGCATTCCACTCTTCTCCACTCCACTACATTCCACTCCACTCCACTTCACTGCACAGCATTCCACTCCACTCCACTCCACTGCATTCCACTCCACTCCACTCCACTCCACTCCACTCCACTCCACTCTGCTCCTCTCCACTCCACTGCATTCCACTCCATTCCACTTCACTGCACTGCATTCCACTACACTGCACTGCATTCCACTCCTCTCCACTCCACTGCATTCCACTCCACTCCACTTCATTGCTCAGTTTTCCACTCCACTCCACTGCATTCCACTCCACTGCATTCCACTCCACTCCACTCCACTCCACTCCACTCCACTCCACTCCACTCCACTCCACTCCACTCCACTCCACTCCACTCCACTCCTCTGCAATGCATTCCACTCCTCTGCACTGCATTGCACTCCTCTCCACTCCACTCCACTCCACTCCACTCCACTCCACTCCACTCCACTCCACTCCACTCCACTCCACTCCACTGCTTCAACTCCACTCCTCTCCACTCCACTCCACTCCACTCCTCTCCACTCCACTCCACTCCACTCCACTCCACTCCACTCCACTCCACTCCACTCCACTCCACTGCATTCCACTCCTCTCCAATCCACTCCACTGCATTCCACTCCACTCCACGCTATTCTACTCCACTCCACTTTACTCCACTCCACTCCACTCCACTCCACTCCACTCCACTCCACTCCACTCCACTCCACTCCACTCCACTCCACTCCACTCCTCTGCACTGCATTCCACTCCTCTGCACTGTATTGCACTCCTCTCCACTCCACTCCACTCCACTCCACTGCATTCAACTCCACTCCTCTCCACTCCACTCCACTCCTCTCCACTCCACTCCACTCCACTCCACTGCATTCAACTCCACTCCTCTCCACTCCACTCCACTCCACTCCACTCCACTCCACTCCACTCCACTCCACTCCACTCCACTCCACTCCACTCCTCTGCACTGCATTCCACTCCTCTCCACTCCACTGCATTCTACTCCACTCCACTGCATTCCACTCCTCTCCAATCCACTCCACTGCATTCCACTCCACTCCACTCTACTCTACTCCACTCCACTTTACTCCACTCCACTCCACTCCACTCCACTCCACTCCACTCCACTCCACTCCACTCCACTCCACTCCTCTGCACTGCATTCCACTCCTCTCCACTCCACTACACTACACACCACTCCACTCCACTCCTCTCCACTGCACTCCACTGCATTCCACTGTATTCCTCTCCACTCCACTCCCCTCCACTTCACTCCACTCCACTCCACTCCACTCCACTCCACTCCATCCCACTCCACTAAACTCCACTCCTCTCCACTCCACTGCAGTCCACTGCATTCCACTCCACTCCTCTCCACTCCACTGCAGTCCACTGCATTCTACTCCACTCCACTCCACTCCACTGCACTCCACTCCACTCCACTCCACTCCACTCCACTCCACACCACTCCACTGCACTCCTCTCCACTCCACTCCACTCCACTCCACTCCACTCCACTCAGCTCCACTCCTCTCCACTCCACTCCACTGCATTCCACTCCTCTCCTCTCCACTCCACTCCACTGCATTCCACTCCACTCCACTGCATTCCACTCCACTCCACTCCACTCTACTCCACTCCACTCCACTCCTCTCCACTCCACTGCATTCCACTCCTCTCCTCTCCACTCCACTCCACTGCATTCCACTCCACTCCACTGCATTCCACTCCACTCCACTCCACTCTACTCCACTCCACTCCACTCCTCTCCACTCCACTGCAGTCCACTGCATTCCAATCCACTCCACTCCACTCCACTCCACTCCACTCCACTCCACTCCACTCCACTCCACTCCACTCCATCCCACTCCACTAAACTCCACTCCTCTCCACTCCACTGCAGTCCACTGCATTCCACTCCACTCCACTCCACTCCACTCCACTCCACTCCACTCCACTCCACTCCACTCCACTCCACTCCACTCCACTCCACACCACTCCACTCCACTCCTCTCCACTCCACTCCACTCCACTCCACTCCACTCCACTCCACACCACTCCACTCCACTCCTCTCCACTCCACTCCACTCCACTCCACTCCACTCCACTCCACTCAGCTCCACTCCTCTCCACTCCACTCCACTGCATTCCACTCCTCTCCTCTCCACTCCACTGCAGTCCACTGCATTCCAATCCACTTCACTCCACTCCACACCACTCCACTCCACTCCACTCCACTGCATTCCACTCCACTCCACTCCACTGCATTCCACTCCACTCCACTCCACTCCACTCCACTCCACTCCACTCCACTCAGCTCCACTCCTCTCCACTCCACTCCACTGCATTCCACTCCTCTCCTCTCCACTCCACTCCACTGCATTCCACTCCACTCCACTGCATTCCACTCCACTCCACTCCACTCTACTCCACTCCACTCCACTGCTCTCCACTCCACTGCAGTCCACTGCATTCCAATCCACTTCACTCCACTCCACACCACTCCACTCCACTCCACTCCACTGCATTCCACTCCACTCCACTCCACTCCAATCCACTGCATTCAACTCCACTCCACTCCACTCCACTCCACTCAACTCCACTCCACTCCACTCCACTCCACTCCACTCCACTCCACTCCACTCCACTCCACTCCACTCCACTCCACTTTACTGCAGTCCACTGCATTCATCTCCACTCCACTCCACTCCACTCCACTGCATTCCACTCCACGCCACTCCACTGCATTCCACTCCACTCCACTGCATTCCACTCCACTCCACTCTACTCCACTCCACTCCACTCCTCTCCACTCCACTGCAGTCCACTGCATTCCAATCCACTCCACTCCACTCCACACCACTCCACTCCACTCCACTCCACTGCATTCCACTCCACTCCACTCCACTGCATTCCACTCCACTCCACTCCACTCCAATCCACTGCATTCAATTCTACTCCACTCCACTCCACTCCACTCCACTCAACTCCACTCCACTCCACTCCACTTTACTGCAGTGCACTGCATTCATCTCAAATCCACTCCACTCCACTCCACTCCACTCCACTCCACTCCACTCCACTCCACTCCACTGCATTCCACTCCACTCCACTCCACTCTACTGCATTCCACTCCACTCCACTAAACTCCACTCCTCTCCACTCCACTTCACTGCATTCCACTCCACTCCACTCCACTACACTCCTCTCCACTCCACTCAACTCCACTCCACTCCTCTCCACTCCACTGCAGTCAACTGCAGTCCACTGCTTTCCACTCCACTCCACTCCACTCCACTGCATTCCACTCCACTCCACTCCACTCCACTCCTCTCCACTCCACTCAACTCCACTCCACTCCTCTCCACTCCACTGAAGTCCACTGTAGTCCACTGCAGTCCACTCCACTCCACTCCTCTCCACTCCACTCCACTGCATTCCACTCCACTCCACTCCACTGCAATCCACTCCACTCCACTCAACTGCATTCCACTCCACTCAACTACATTCCACTCCACTCAACACCACTCCACTCCACTCCACTCAACTCCACTCCACTGCATTCCACTCCACTCTACTCCACTACATTCCACTCCACTCCACTCCATCCACTACTCTCCACTCCACTGCATTCCACTCCACTCCACTCCACTCCACTCCACTCCACTCCACTCCACCCACTCTACTCCACTCCACTCCACTCCACTCCACTCCACTCCACTCCACTCCACTCCCCTGCATTCAAATCCACTCCACTCCACTCCACTCCACTCCACTGCATTCCACTCCACTCCACTCAACTCCACTCCACTCCACTCCACTGCATTCCACTCCTCTCCACTCCACTGCATTCCACTCCACTCCACTCCTCTCCACTCCACTCCACTCCACTCCACTGCATTCCACTCCTCTCCACTCCACTGCACTGCATTCCACTCCACTGCACTGCATTCCACTCCTCTCCACTCCACTGCATTCCACTCCACTCCACTTCACTGCACTGCATTCCACTCCACTGCACTGCATTCCACTCTTCTCCACTCCACTCCATTCCACTCCACTCCACTCCACTCCACTCCACTCCACTCCACTCCACTCCACTCCACTCCACTCCACTCCACTCCACTCCACTACACTACACTGCATATCACTGCATTTCACTCCACTCAACTCCACTCCACTGCACTGCATTCCACTCCTCTCCACGCCACTCCACTCCATTGCATTCCACTCCACTCCACTTCACTGCACTGCATTCCACTCCACTGCACTGCATTCCACTCTTCTCCACTCCACTACATTCCACTCCACTCCACTTCACTGCACAGCATTCCACTCCACTCCACTCCACTGCATTCCACTCCACTCCACTCCACTCCACTCCACTCCACTCTGCTCCTCTCCACTCCACTGCATTCCACTCCATTCCACTTCACTGCACTGCATTCCACTACACTGCACTGCATTCCACTCCTCTCCACTCCACTGCATTCCACTCCACTCCACTTCATTGCTCAGTTTTCCACTCCACTCCACTGCATTCCACTCCACTGCATTCCACTCCACTCCACTCCACTCCACTCCACTCCACTCCACTCCACTCCACTCCACTCCACTCCACTCCACTCCACTCCACTCCTCTGCAATGCATTCCACTCCTCTGCACTGCATTGCACTCCTCTCCACTCCACTCCACTCCACTCCACTCCACTCCACTCCACTCCACTCCACTCCACTCCACTCCACTCCACTGCTTCAACTCCACTCCTCTCCACTCCACTCCACTCCACTCCTCTCCACTCCACTCCACTCCACTCCACTCCACTCCACTCCACTCCACTCCACTCCACTCCACTCCACTGCATTCCACTCCTCTCCAATCCACTCCACTGCATTCCACTCCACTCCACGCTATTCTACTCCACTCCACTTTACTCCACTCCACTCCACTCCACTCCACTCCACTCCACTCCACTCCACTCCACTCCACTCCACTCCACTCCACTCCACTCCTCTGCACTGCATTCCACTCCTCTGCACTGTATTGCACTCCTCTCCACTCCACTCCACTCCACTCCACTGCATTCAACTCCACTCCTCTCCACTCCACTCCACTCCTCTCCACTCCACTCCACTCCACTCCACTGCATTCAACTCCACTCCTCTCCACTCCACTCCACTCCACTCCACTCCACTCCACTCCACTCCACTCCACTCCACTCCACTCCACTCCACTCCTCTGCACTGCATTCCACTCCTCTCCACTCCACTGCATTCTACTCCACTCCACTGCATTCCACTCCTCTCCAATCCACTCCACTGCATTCCACTCCACTCCACTCTACTCTACTCCACTCCACTTTACTCCACTCCACTCCACTCCACTCCACTCCACTCCACTCCACTCCACTCCACTCCACTCCACTCCTCTGCACTGCATTCCACTCCTCTCCACTCCACTACACTACACACCACTCCACTCCACTCCTCTCCACTGCACTCCACTGCATTCCACTGTATTCCTCTCCACTCCACTCCCCTCCACTTCACTCCACTCCACTCCACTCCACTCCACTCCACCCCACTCCACTCCACTCCACTCCACTCCACTCCCCTCCACTGCATTCCACTCCACTCCACTCCACTCCACTGCATTCAAATCCACTCCAAACCACTCCACTCCACTCCTGTCCACTCCACTGCATTCCACTCCACTCCACTTCACTGCACTGCATTCCTCACCACTGCACTGCATTCCACTACTCTCCACTCCACTCCACTGCATTCCACTCCACTCCACTCCACTCCACTCCACTCCACTCCACTCCACTCCACTCCACTCCACTCCACTCCACTGCATTCCACTCCACTCCACTCCACTCCACTGCATTCCACTCCACTCCACTCCACTCCACTCCACTGCATTCAAATCCACTCCACACCACTCCACTCCACTCCACTGCATTCCACTCCACTCCACTCCACTCCACTGCATTCCACTCCACTCCACTCCACTCCACTCCACTCCACTCCTCTCCACTGCACTCCACTGCATTCCACTGTATTCCTCTCCACTCCACTCCCCTCCACTTCACTCCACTCCACTCCACTCCACTCCACCCCACTCCACTCCACTCCACTCCACTCCCCTCCACTGCATTCCACTCCACTCCACTCCACTCCACTGCATTCAAATCCACTCCAAACCACTCCACTCCACTCCTGTCCACTCCACTGCATTCCACTCCACTCCACTTCACTGCACTGCATTCCTCACCACTGCACTGCATTCCACTACTCTCCACTCCACTGCATTCCACCGCATTCCACTCCACTCCACTGCATTCAACTCCACTGCACTGCATTCCACTCCTCTCCACTCCACTCCACTCCACTCCACTCCACTCCACTCCACTCCACTGCATTCCACTCCACTCCACTCCACTCCACTGCATTCCACTCCACTCCACTCCACTCCACTCCACTGCATTCAAATCCACTCCACACCACTCCACTCCACTCCACTGCATTCCACTCCACTCCACTCCACTCCACTGCATTCCACTCCACTCCACTCCACTCCACTCCACTCCACTGCATTCAAATCCACTCCACACCACTCCACTCCACTCCACTGCATTTCACTCCACTCCACTCCACTCCACTCCACTCTACTCCACTCCACTCTACTCCACTCCACTCCACTCCTCTCCACTCCTCTCCACTGCATTCCACTCCTCTCCACTCCACTGCATTCCACTCCACTCCACTCCACTCCACTGCATTCAAATCCACTCCACTCAACTCCACTCCACTCCACTCCACTCCACTCCACTCCACTGCATTCAACTCCACTCCACTCCACTCCACTCCACTCCACTCCACTCCACTCCACTCCACTCCACTCCACTCCACTCCACTCCACTCCACTCCACTCCACTGCATTCAACTTTTCTCCTCTCCACTCCACTCCACTCCACTCCACTCCACTCCACTCCACTCCACTCCACTGCATTCAAATCCACTCCACACCACTCCACTCCACTCCACTCCACTGCATTCAAATCCACTCCACACCACTCCACTCCACTCCACTCCACTCCACTCCACTCCACTCCACTCCACTCCACTCCACTGCATTCAACTCCACTCCACTCCACTCCACTCCACTGCATTCCACTCCACTCCACTCCACTCCACTGCATTCCACTCCACTCCACTCCACTGCACTGCATCCCACTAGTCTCCACTCCACTCCACTCCACTGCATTCCACTCCACTGCACTGCATTCCACTCCTCTCCACTCCACTCCACTCCACTCCACTCCACTCCACTCCACTCCACTCCACTCCACTCCCCTTTACTCCACTCCACTCCACTGCATTCAACTCCACTCCACTCCACTCTACTCTACTCCACTCCACTCCACTCCACTCCAATCTTCTCCACTCCACTCCACTCCACTGCATTCAACTCCACACCACTCCACTCCACTCCACTGCATTCCACTCCACTCCACTCCACTCCACTGCATTCCACTCCACTCCACTCCACTGCACTGCATTCCACTCCACTCCACTCCACTGCATTCCACTCCACTCCACTCCACTCCACTCCACTGCATTCAAATCCACTCCAAACCACTCCACTCCACTCCTGTCAACTCCACTGCATTCCACTCCACTCCACTCCACTCCACTCCACTCCACTCCACTCCACTCCACTCCACTCCACTCCACTCCACTCCACTCCACTGCATTCAAATCCACTCCAAACCACTCCACTCCACTCCTGTCCACTCCACTGCATTCCACTCCACTCCACTTCACTGCACTGCATTCCTCACCACTGCACTGCATTCCACTACTCTCCACTCCGCTGCATTCCACTCCACTCCACTGCATTCCACTCCACTGCACTGCATTCCACTCCACTCCACTCCACTCCACTCCACTTCACTCCACTCCACTCCACTCCACTCCACTCCACTCCACCCCACTGCATTCAAATCCACTCCAAACCACTCCACTCCACTCCTGTCCACTCCACTGCATTCCACTCCACTCCACTTCACTGCACTGCATTCCTCACCACTGCACTGCATTCCACTACTCTCCACTCCACTGCATTCCACTCCACTCCACTGCATTCCACTCCTCTCCACTCCACTCCACTCCACTCCACTCCACTCCACTCCACTCCACTCCACTCCACTCCACTCCACTCCACTCCACTCCACTCCACTCCACTCCACTCCACTCTACTCCACTCCTCTCTACTCCTCTCCACTCCACTCCACTGCATTCCACTCCTCTCCAATCCACTGCATTCTACTCCACTCCACTCCACTCCACTCCACTCCACTCCACTCCACTCCACTCCACTGCATTCAACTTTTCTCCTCTCCACTCCACTCCACTCCACTCCACTCCACTCCACTCCACTGCATTCAAATCCACTCCACACCACTCCACTCCACTCCACTCCACTCCACTCCACTCCACTCCACTCCACTGCATTCAACTCCACTCCACTCCACTCCACTCCACTGCATTCCACTCCACTCCACTCCACTCCACTGCATTCCACTCCACTCCACTCCACTGCACTGCATTCCACTACTCTCCACTCCACTCCACTCCACTGCATTCCACTCCACTGCACTGCATTCCACTCCTCTCCACTCCACTCCACTCCACTCCACTCCACTCCACTCCACTCCACTCCACTCCACTCCACTCCACTCCACTCCACTCCACTCCACTCCACTCCACTCCACTCCACTCCCTTTTACTCCACTCCACTCCACTGCATTCAACTCCACTCAACTCCACTCTACTCCACTCCACTCCACTCCACTCCACTCCAATCTACTCCACTCCACTCAACTCCACTGCATTCAACTCCACACCACTCCACTCCACTCCACTGCATTCCACTCCACTCCACTCCACTCCACTGCATTCCACTCCACTCCACTCCACTGCACTGCATTCCACTCCACTCCACTCCACTGCATTCCACTCCACTCCACTCCACTCCACTGCATTCAAATCCACTCCAAACCACTCCACTCCACTCCTGTCAACTCCACTGCATTCCACTCCACTCCACTCCACTCCACTCCACTCCACTCCACTCCACTCCACTCCACTCCACTCCACTCCACTGCATTCAAATCCACTCCAAACCACTCCACTCCACTCCTGTCCACTCCATTGCATTCCACTCCACTCCACTTCACTGCACTGCATTCCTCACCACTGCACTGCATTCCACTACTCTCCACTCCGCTGCATTCCACTCCACTCCACTGCATTCCACTCCACTGCACTGCATTCCACTCCACTCCACTCCACTCCACTCCACTCCACTCCACTCCACTCCACTCCACTCCACTCCACTCCACTCCACTCCACCCCACTGCATTCAAATCCACTCCAAACCACTCCACTCCACTCCTGTCCACTCCACTGCATTCCACTCCACTCCACTTCACTGCACTGCATTCCTCACCACTCCACTGCATTCAACTCCTCTCCACTCCACTGCATTCCACTCCTCTCCACTCCACTGCATTCCACTCCATTCCACTAAACTCCACCCCTCTCCACTCCACTCCACTCCACTCCACTCCACTCCACTCCACTCCACTCCACTCCACTCCACTCCACTCCACTCCACTCCACTCCGCTGCATTCCACTCCACTCCACTCCACTGCATTCAACTCCACTCCACTCCACTCCACTCCACTCCACTCCACTCCATTCCACTCCACTCCACTCTACTCCACTCCACTCCACTCCACTGCATTCAACTCCACTCCACTCCACTTCACTCCACTCCACTCCACTCCACTCCACTCCACTCCACTCCACTGCATTCCACTCCTCTCCACTCCACTGCATTCCACTCCACTCCTCTAAACTCCACCCCTCTCCACTCCACTTCATAGCATTCCATTCCACTCCACTCCACTGCATTCCACTCCACTCCACTCCTCTCCACTCCACTGCATTCCACTCCTCTCCACTCCACTCCACTCCACTCCACTCCACTCCACTCCACTCCACTCCACTCCACTCCGCTGCATTCCACTCCACTCCACTCCACTGCATTCAACTCCACTCCACTCCACTCCACTCCACTCCACTCCATTCCACTCCACTCAACTCCACTCCACTCCACTCCACTCCACTCCACTGCATTCAACTCCACTGCACTCCACTTCACTCCACTCCACTCCACTCCACTCCACTCCACTCCACTCCACTCCACTCCACTCCACTCCACTCCACTCCACTCCACTCCACTCCGCTGCATTCCACTCCACTCCACTCCACTGCATTCAACTCCACTCCACTCCACTCCACTCCACTCCACTCCATTCCACTCCACTCAACTCCACTCCACTCCACTCCACTCCACTCCACTGCATTCAACTCCACTGCACTCCACTTCACTCCACTCCACTCCACTCCACTCCACTCCACTCCACTCCACTCCACTCCACTCCACTCCACTCCACTGCATTCCACTCCTCTCCACTCCACTGCATTCCACTCCACTCCTCTAAACTCCACTCCTCTCCACTCCACTCCACTGCATTCAACTCCACTCCACTCCACTCCACTGCATTCCACTCCACTCCACTCAACTGCAATCCACTCCACTCCACTCCACTCCACTCCACTGCAGTCCACTGCATTCCACTCCACTCCTCTCCACTCCACTCCACTCCACTCTACTCCACTCCACTCCACTCCACTCCACTGCATTCCACTCCTCTCCACTCCACTGCATTCCACTCCTCTCCACTCCACTGCATTCCACTCCACTCCACTAAACTAGACCCCTCTCCACTCCACTCCACTCCACTGCATTCCACTCCACTCCACTCAACTGCAATCCACTCCACTCCACTCCACTCCACTCCACTACATTCAACTCCACTCCACTCCACTCCACTCCAATCCTCTCCACTCCACTGCAGTCCACTGCATTCCACTCCACTCCTCTCCACTCCACTCCACTCCACTCTACTCCACTCCACTCCACTCCACTCCACTGCATTCCACTCCTCTCCACTCCACTGCATTCCACTCCTCTCCACTCCACTGCATTCCACTCCACTCCACTAAACTAGACCCCTCTCCACTCCACTCCACTCCACTGCATTCCACTCCACTCCACTCAACTGCAATCCACTCCACTCCACTCCACTCCACTCCACTACATTCAACTCCACTCCACTCCACTCCACTCCACTCCTCTCCACTCCACTGCAGTCCACTGCATTCCACTCCACTCCTCTCCACTCCACTCCACTCCACTCCACTCCACTCCACTCCACTCCACTCCACTCCACTCCACTCCACTCCACTCCACTCCACTCCACTGCATTCCACTCCACTGCATTCCACTCCACTCCACTCCACTGCATTCCACTCCACTCCACTCCACTCCACTCCACTCCACTCCACTCCACTCCACTCCACTCCACTCCACTCCACTCCACTGCATTCCACTCCACTGCATTCCACTCCACTCCACTCCACTGCATTCCACTCCACTCCACTCCACTCCACTGCATTCCACTCCTCTCCACTCCACTGCATTCCACTTTACTCCACTGCATTCCACTCCACTCCACTCCACTCCACACCTCTCCAGTCCACTCCTCTCCACTCCACTCCACTCCACTCCACTCCACTCCACTCCACTCCACTCCACTCCACTCCTCTCCACTCCACTCCACACCATTCCACTCCACTCCACTCCTCTCCACTCCACTGCAGTCCACTGCAATCTACTCCACTCCACTCCACTCCGCTCCACTCCACTGCATTCAACTCCACTCCACTCCACTCCACTCCACTCTGCTCCACTCCACTGCATTCCACTCCACTCCTCTCCACTCCACTCCACTCCACTCCACTCCACTCCACTCCACTCCACTCCACTCCACTCCACTCCTCTCCACTCCACTGCAGTCCACTGCATTCCACTCCTCTCCACTCCACTCCACTCCACTCCACTCCACTCCACTCCACTCCACTCCACTCCACTCCACTCCACTCCACTCCACTCCACTGCATTCCACTCCACTCCACTCCACTGCATTCCACTTCACTCCACTCCACTCCACTCCACTCCACTCCACTCCACTCCACTCCACTCCACTCCACTCCACTCCACTCCACTCCACTGCATTCAACTCCACTCCAAATCACTCCACTGTTCTTTACGCCACTCCACACCACTCCACTCCACTCCACTCCACTGCATTCCACTCCACTCCAATCCACTCCACTCCACTCCACTCCACTCCAATCAACTCCACTCCACTCCACTCCACTCCACTCCACTCCACTCCACTCCACTGCATTCCACTCCTCTCCACTCCACTGCATTCCACTCCACTCCTCTAAACTCCACCCCTCTCCACTCCACTTCACTGCATTCCATTCCACTCCACTCCACTCCACTCCACTCCACTCCACTCCACTCCACTCCACTCCACTCCACTCCACTCCACTCCACTCCACTTCACTGCATTCCATTCCACTCCACTCCACTCCACTCCACTCCACTCCACTCCACTCCACTCCACTCCACTCCACTCCACTCCACTCCACTCCACTGCATTCCACTCCACTCCACTCCACTCCTCTCCACTCCACTGCAGTCCACTGCATTCCACTCCACTTCACTCCACTCCACACCACTCCACTCCACTCCACTCCACTCCACTCCACTCCACTCCACTCCACTCCACTCCACTCCACTGCAGTCCACTCCACTCCACTCCACTCCACTCCACTCCACTCCACTCCACTTCACTGCATTCCATTCCACTCCACTCCACTCCACTCCACTCCACTCCACTCCACTCCACTGCATTCCACTCCACTGCATTCCACTCCACTCCACTCCACTGCATTCCACTCCACTCCACTCCACTCCACTCCACTGCATTCAACTCCTCTCCACTCCACTGCATTCCACTCCTCTCCACTCCACTGCATTCCACTCCACTCCACTAAACTCCACCCCTCTCCACTCCACTCCACTCCACTCCACTCCACTCCACTCCACTCCACTCCACTCCACTCCACTCCACTCCACTCCACTCCACTCTACTCCACTCCACTCCACTCCGCTGCATTCCACTCCACTCCACTCCACTGCATTCAAATCCACTCCACTCCACTCCACTCCACTTTACTCCATTCCACTCCACTCCACTCCACTCCACTCCACTCCACTCCACTCCACTCCACTCCACTCCACTCCACTGCATTCAACTCCACTCCACTCCACTCCACTCCACTCCACTCCACTCCACTCCAATCCACTCCACTCCACTCCACTCCACTCCACTCCACTCCACTCCACTCCACTCCACTGCATTCCACTCCTCTCCACTCCACTGCATTCCACTCCACTCCTCTAAACTCCACCCCTCTCCACTCCACTTCACTGCATTCCATTCCACTCCACTCCACTGCATTCCACTCCACTCCACTCCTCTCCACTCCACTGCATTCCACTCCTCTCCACTCCACTGCATTCCACTCCACTCCACTAAACTCCACCCCTCTCCACTCCACTCCACTCCACTCCACTCCACTCCACTCCACTCCACTCCACTCCACTCCACTCCACTCCACTCCACTCCACTCCACTCCGCTGCATTCCACTCCACTCCACTCCACTGCATTCAACTCCACTCCACTCCACTCCACTCCACTCCACTCCATTCCACTCCACTCAACTCCACTCCACTCCACTCCACTCCACTCCACTGCATTCAACTCCACTCCACTCCACTCCACTCCACTCCACTCCACTCCACTCCACTCCACTCCACTCCACTCCACTGCATTCCACTCCTCTCCACTCCACTGCATTCCACTCCACTCCTCTAAACTCCACCCCTCTCCACTCCAATTCACTGCATTCCATTCCACTCCACTCCACTGCATTCCACTCCACTCCACTCCTCTCCACGAAACTCCACTCCTCTCCACTCCACTCCACTGCATTCAACTCCACTCCACTCCACTCCACTCCAATCCTCTCCACTCCACTGCAGTCCACTGCATTCCACTCCACTCCTCTCCACTCCACTCCACTCCACTCCACTCCACTCCACTCCACTCCACTCCACTCCACTCCACTCCACTCCACTCCACTCCACTTCATTCCACTCCACTGCATTCCACTCCACTCCACTCCACTGCATTCCACTCCACTCCACTCCACTCCACTCCACTGCATTCCACTCCTCTCCACTCCACTGCATTCCACTCCTCTCCACTCCACTGCATTCCACTCCACTCCACTAAACTCCACCCCTCTCCACTCCACTCCACTCCACTGCATTCCACTCCACTCCACTCAACTGCAATCCACTCCACTCCACTCCACTCCACTCCACTCCACTACATTCAACTCCACTCCACTCCACTCCACTCCACTGCAGTCCACTGCATTCCACTCCACTCCTCTCCACTCCACTCCACTCCACTCCACTCCACTGCATTCCACTCCACTCCACTCCACTCCACTGCATTCCACTCCACTCCACTCCACTGCACTGCATCCCACTAGTCTCCACTCCACTCCACTCCACTGCATTCCACTCCACTGCACTGCATTCCACTCCTCTCCACTCCACTCCACTCCACTCCACTCCACTCCACTCCACTCCACTCCACTCCACTCCACTCCCCTTTACTCCACTCCACTCCACTGCATTCAACTCCACTCCACTCCACTCTACTCTACTCCACTCCACTCCACTCCACTCCAATCTACTCCACTCCACTCCACTCCACTGCATTCAACTCCACACCACTCCACTCCACTCCACTGCATTCCACTCCACTCCACTCCACTCCACTGCATTCCACTCCACTCCACTCCACTGCACTGCATTCCACTCCACTCCACTCCACTGCATTCCACTCCACTCCACTCCACTCCACTCCACTGCATTCAAATCCACTCCAAACCACTCCACTCCACTCCTGTCAACTCCACTGCATTCCACTCCACTCCACTCCACTCCACTCCACTGCACTGCATCCCACTAGTCTCCACTCCACTCCACTCCACTGCATTCCACTCCACTGCACTGCATTCCACTCCTCTCCACTCCACTCCACTCCACTCCACTCCACTCCACTCCACTCCACTCCACTCCACTCCCCTTTACTCCACTCCACTCCACTGCATTCAACTCCACTCCACTCCACTCTACTCTACTCCACTCCACTCCACTCCACTCCAATCTACTCCACTCCACTCCACTCCACTGCATTCAACTCCACACCACTCCACTCCACTCCACTGCATTCCACTCCACTCCACTCCACTCCACTGCATTCCACTCCACTCCACTCCACTGCACTGCATTCCACTCCACTCCACTCCACTGCATTCCACTCCACTCCACTCCACTCCACTCCACTGCATTCAAATCCACTCCAAACCACTCCACTCCACTCCTGTCAACTCCACTGCATTCCACTCCACTCCACTCCACTCCACTCCACTCCACTCCACTCCACTCCACTCCACTCCACTCCACTCCACTCCACTCCACTCCACTGCATTCAAATCCACTCCAAACCACTCCACTCCACTCCTGTCCACTCCACTGCATTCCACTCCACTCCACTTCACTGCACTGCATTCCTCACCACTGCACTGCATTCCACTACTCTCCACTCCGCTGCATTCCACTCCACTCCACTGCATTCCACTCCACTGCACTGCATTCCACTCCACTCCACTCCACTCCACTCCACTTCACTCCACTCCACTCCACTCCACTCCACTCCACTCCACCCCACTGCATTCAAATCCACTCCAAACCACTCCACTCCACTCCTGTCCACTCCACTGCATTCCACTCCACTCCACTTCACTGCACTGCATTCCTCACCACTGCACTGCATTCCACTACTCTCCACTCCACTGCATTCCACTCCACTCCACTGCATTCCACTCCACTGCACTGCATTCCACTCCTCTCCACTCCACTCCACTCCACTCCACTCCACTCCACTCCACTCCACTCCACTCCACTCCACTCCACTCCACTCTACTCCACTCCTCTCTACTCCTCTCCACTCCACTCCACTGCATTCCACTCCTCTCCAATCCACTGCATTCTACTCCACTCCACTCCACTCCACTCCACTCCACTCCACTCCACTCCACTCCACTCTACTCCACTCCACTCCACTCCACTCCACTGCATTCAAATCCACTCCACACCACTCCACTCCACTCCACTCCACTCCACTCCACTCCACTCCACTCCACTCCACTGCATTCAACTCCACTCCACTCCACTCCACTCCACTGCATTCCACTCCACTCCACTCCACTCCACTGCATTCCACTCCACTCCACTCCACTCCACTGCATTCCACTCCACTCCACTCCACTGCACTGCATTCCACTACTCTCCACTTCACTCCACTCCACTGCATTCCACTCCACTGCACTGCCTTCCACTCCTCTCCACTCCACTCCACTCCACTCCACTCCACTCCACTCCACTCCACTCCACTCCACTCCACTCCACTCCACTCCACTCCACTCCCCTTTACTCCACTCCACTCCACTGCATTCAACTCCACTCAACTCCACTCTACTCCACTCCACTCCACTCCACTCCACTCCACTCCACTCCAATCTACTCCACTCCACTCAACTCCACTGCATTCAACTCCACACCACTCCACTCCACTCCACTGCATTCCACTCCACTCCACTCCACTCCACTGCATTCCACTCCACTCCACTCCACTGCACTGCATTCCACTCCACTCCACTCCACTGCATTCCACTCCACTCCACTCCACTCCACTGCATTCAAATCCACTCCAAACCACTCCACTCCACTCCTGTCAACTCCACTGCATTCCACTCCACTCCACTCCACTCCACTCCACTCCACTCCACTCCACTCCACTGCATTCAAATCCACTCCAAACCACTCCACTCCACTCCTGTCCACTCCATTGCATTCCACTCCACTCCACTTCACTGCACTGCATTCCTCACCACTGCACTGCATTCCACTACTCTCCACTCCGCTGCATTCCACTCCACTCCACTGCATTCCACTCCACTGCACTGCATTCCACTCCACTCCACTCCACTCCACTCCACTCCACTCCACTCCACTCCACTCCACTCCACTCCACTCCACCCCACTGCATTCAAATCCACTCCAAACCACTCCACTCCACTCCTGTCCACTCCACTGCATTCCACTCCACTCCACTTCACTGCACTGCATTCCTCACCACTCCACTGCATTCAACTCCTCTCCACTCCACTGCATTCCACTCCTCTCCACTCCACTGCATTCCACTCCATTCCACTAAACTCCACCCCTCTCCACTCCACTCCACTCCACTCCACTCCACTCCACTCCACTCCACTCCACTCCACTCCACTCCACTCCACTCCACTCCGCTGCATTCCACTCCACTCCACTCCACTGCATTCAACTCCACTCCACTCCACTCCACTCCACTCCACTCCACTCCATTCCACTCCACTCCACTCTACTCCACTCCACTCCAATCCACTGCATTCAACTCCACTCCACTCCACTTCACTCCACTCCACTCCACTCCACTCCACTCCACTCCACTCCACTCCACTCCACTCCACTCCACTCCACTGCATTCCACTCCTCTCCACTCCACTGCATTCCACTCCACTCCTCTAAACTCCACCCCTCTCCACTCCACTTCATAGCATTCCATTCCACTCCACTCCACTGCATTCCACTCCACTCCACTCCTCTCCACTCCACTGCATTCCACTCCTCTCCACTCCACTGCATTCCACTCCACTCCACTAAACTCCACCCCTCTCCACTCCACTCCACTCCACTCCACTCCACTCCACTCCACTCCACTCCACTCCACTCCACTCCACTCCACTCCACTCCACTCCACTCCACTCCGCTGCATTCCACTCCACTCCACTCCACTGCATTCAACTCCACTCCACTCCACTCCACTCCACTCCACTCCATTCCACTCCACTCAACTCCACTCCACTCCACTCCACTCCACTCCACTGCATTCAACTCCACTGCACTCCACTTCACTCCACTCCACTCCACTCCACTCCACTCCACTCCACTCCACTCCACTCCACTGCATTCCACTCCTCTCCACTCCACTGCATTCCACTCCACTCCTCTAAACTCCACTCCTCTCCACTCCACTCCACTGCATTCAACTCCACTCCACTCCACTCCACTGCATTCCACTCCACTCCACTCAACTGCAATCCACTCCACTCCACTCCACTCCACTCCACTGCAGTCCACTGCATTCCACTCCACTCCTCTCCACTCCACTCCACTCCACTCTACTCCACTCCACTCCACTCCACTCCACTGCATTCCACTCCTCTCCACTCCACTGCATTCCACTCCTCTCCACTCCACTGCATTCCACTCCACTCCACTAAACTAGACCCCTCTCCACTCCACTCCACTCCACTGCATTCCACTCCACTCCACTCAACTGCAATCCACTCCACTCCACTCCACTCCACTCCACTACATTCAACTCCACTCCACTCCACTCCACTCCAATCCTCTCCACTCCACTGCAGTCCACTGCATTCCACTCCACTCCTCTCCACTCCACTCCACTCCACTCTACTCCACTCCACTCCACTCCACTCCACTGCATTCCACTCCTCTCCACTCCACTGCATTCCACTCCTCTCCACTCCACTGCATTCCACTCCACTCCACTAAACTAGACCCCTCTCCACTCCACTCCACTCCACTGCATTCCACTCCACTCCACTCAACTGCAATCCACTCCACTCCACTCCTCTCCACTCCACTGCAGTCCACTGCATTCCACTCCACTCCTCTCCACTCCACTCCACTCCACTCCACTCCACTCCACTCCACTCCAATCCACTGCATTCTACTCCACTCCACTCCACTCCACTCCACTCCACTCCACTCCACTCCACTCCACTCTACTCCACTCCACTGCATTCAACTTTTCTCCTCTCCACTCCACTCCACTCCACTCCACTCCACTCCACTCCACTGCATTCAAATCCACTCCACACCACTCCACTCCACTCCACTCCACTCCACTCCACTCCACTCCACTCCACTCCACTGCATTCAACTCCACTCCACTCCACTCCACTCCACTGCATTCCACTCCACTCCACTCCACTCCACTGCATTCCACTCCACTCCACTCCACTCCACTGCATTCCACTCCACTCCACTCCACTGCACTGCATTCCACTACTCTCCACTTCACTCCACTCCACTGCATTCCACTCCACTGCACTGCATTCCACTCCTCTCCACTCCACTCCACTCCACTCCACTCCACTCCACTCCACTCCACTCCACTCCACTCCACTCCACTCCACTCCACTCCACTCCCCTTTACTCCACTCCACTCCACTGCATTCAACTCCACTCAACTCCACTCTACTCCACTCCACTCCACTCCACTCCACTCCACTCCACTCCAATCTACTCCACTCCACTCAACTCCACTGCATTCAACTCCACACCACTCCACTCCACTCCACTGCATTCCACTCCACTCCACTCCACTCCACTGCATTCCACTCCACTCCACTCCACTGCACTGCATTCCACTCCACTCCACTCCACTGCATTCCACTCCACTCCACTCCACTCCACTGCATTCAAATCCACTCCAAACCACTCCACTCCACTCCTGTCAACTCCACTGCATTCCACTCCACTCCACTCCACTCCACTCCACTCCACTCCACTCCACTCCACTCCACTGCATTCAAATCCACTCCAAACCACTCCACTCCACTCCTGTCCACTCCATTGCATTCCACTCCACTCCACTTCACTGCACTGCATTCCTCACCACTGCACTGCATTCCACTACTCTCCACTCCGCTGCATTCCACTCCACTCCACTGCATTCCACTCCACTGCACTGCATTCCACTCCACTCCACTCCACTCCACTCCACTCCACTCCACTCCACTCCACTCCACTCCACTCCACTCCACCCCACTGCATTCAAATCCACTCCAAACCACTCCACTCCACTCCTGTCCACTCCACTGCATTCCACTCCACTCCACTTCACTGCACTGCATTCCTCACCACTCCACTGCATTCAACTCCTCTCCACTCCACTGCATTCCACTCCTCTCCACTCCACTGCATTCCACTCCATTCCACTAAACTCCACCCCTCTCCACTCCACTCCACTCCACTCCACTCCACTCCACTCCACTCCACTCCACTCCACTCCACTCCACTCCACTCCACTCCACTCCACTCCACTCCGCTGCATTCCACTCCACTCCACTCCACTGCATTCAACTCCACTCCACTCCACTCCACTCCACTCCACTCCACTCCATTCCACTCCACTCCACTCTACTCCACTCCACTCCAATCCACTGCATTCAACTCCACTCCACTCCACTTCACTCCACTCCACTCCACTCCACTCCACTCCACTCCACTCCACTCCACTCCACTCCACTCCACTCCACTCCACTGCATTCCACTCCTCTCCACTCCACTGCATTCCACTCCACTCCTCTAAACTCCACCCCTCTCCACTCCACTTCATAGCATTCCATTCCACTCCACTCCACTGCATTCCACTCCACTCCACTCCTCTCCACTCCACTGCATTCCACTCCTCTCCACTCCACTGCATTCCACTCCACTCCACTAAACTCCACCCCTCTCCACTCCACTCCACTCCACTCCACTCCACTCCACTCCACTCCACTCCACTCCACTCCACTCCACTCCACTCCACTCCACTCCACTCCACTCCGCTGCATTCCACTCCACTCCACTCCACTGCATTCAACTCCACTCCACTCCACTCCACTCCACTCCACTCCATTCCACTCCACTCAACTCCACTCCACTCCACTCCACTCCACTCCACTGCATTCAACTCCACTGCACTCCACTTCACTCCACTCCACTCCACTCCACTCCACTCCACTCCACTCCACTCCACTGCATTCCACTCCTCTCCACTCCACTGCATTCCACTCCACTCCTCTAAACTCCACTCCTCTCCACTCCACTCCACTGCATTCAACTCCACTCCACTCCACTCCACTGCATTCCACTCCACTCCACTCAACTGCAATCCACTCCACTCCACTCCACTCCACTCCACTGCAGTCCACTGCATTCCACTCCACTCCTCTCCACTCCACTCCACTCCACTCTACTCCACTCCACTCCACTCCACTCCACTGCATTCCACTCCTCTCCACTCCACTGCATTCCACTCCTCTCCACTCCACTGCATTCCACTCCACTCCACTAAACTAGACCCCTCTCCACTCCACTCCACTCCACTGCATTCCACTCCACTCCACTCAACTGCAATCCACTCCACTCCACTCCACTCCACTCCACTACATTCAACTCCACTCCACTCCACTCCACTCCAATCCTCTCCACTCCACTGCAGTCCACTGCATTCCACTCCACTCCTCTCCACTCCACTCCACTCCACTCTACTCCACTCCACTCCACTCCACTCCACTGCATTCCACTCCTCTCCACTCCACTGCATTCCACTCCTCTCCACTCCACTGCATTCCACTCCACTCCACTAAACTAGACCCCTCTCCACTCCACTCCACTCCACTGCATTCCACTCCACTCCACTCAACTGCAATCCACTCCACTCCACTCCACTCCACTCCACTACATTCAACTCCACTCCACTCCACTCCACTCCTCTCCACTCCACTGCAGTCCACTGCATTCCACTCCACTCCTCTCCACTCCACTCCACTCCACTCCACTCCACTCCACTCCACTCCACTCCACTCCACTCCACTCCACTCCACTCCACTGCATTCCACTCCACTGCATTCCACTCCACTCCACTCCACTGCATTCCACTCCACTCCACTCCACTCCACTCCACTCCACTCCACTCCACTCCACTCCACTCCACTCCACTGCATTCCACTCCACTGCATTCCACTCCACTCCACTCCACTGCATTCCACTCCACTCCACTCCACTCCACTGCATTCCACTCCTCTCCACTCCACTGCATTCCACTCCACTCCACTCCACTCCACTCCACTCCACTCCACTCCACTGCATTCCACTCCACTGCATTCCACTCCACTCCACTCCACTGCATTCCACTCCACTCCACTCCACTCCACTCCACTCCACTCCACTCCACTCCACTCCACTCCACTCCACTCCACTCCACTCCACTCCACTCCTCTCCACTCCACTCCACACCATTCCACTCCACTCCACTCCTCTCCACTCCACTGCAGTCCACTGCAATCTACTCCACTCCACTCCACTCCGCTCCACTCCACTGCATTCAACTCCACTCCACTCCACTCCACTCCACTCCGCTTCACTCCACTGCATTCCACTCCACTCCTCTCCACTCCACTCCACTCCACTCCACTCCACTCCACTCCACTCCACTCCACTCCTCTCCACTCCACTGCAGTCCACTGCATTCCACTCCTCTCCACTCCACTCCACTCCACTCCACTCCACTCCACTCCACTCCACTCCACTCCACTCCACTCCACTCCACTCCACTCCACTCCACTCCACTCCACTGCATTCCACTCCACTCCACTCCACTGCATTCCACTTCACTCCACTCCACTCCACTCCACTCCACTCCACTCCACTCCACTCCACTCCACTCCACTCCACTCCACTCCACTCCACTGCATTCAACTCCACTCCAAATCACTCCACTGTTCTTTACGCCACTCCACACCACTCCACTCCACTCCACTCCACTGCATTCCACTCCACTCCAATCCACTCCACTCCACTCCACTCCACTCCAATCCACTCCACTCCACTCCACTCCACTCCACTCCACTCCACTCCACTCCACTGCATTCCACTCCTCTCCACTCCACTGCATTCCACTCCACTCCTCTAAACTCCACCCCTCTCCACTCCACTTCACTGCATTCCATTCCACTCCACTCCACTCCACTCCACTCCACTCCACTCCACTCCACTCCACTCCACTCCACTCCACTCCACTCCACTCCACTGCAGTCCACTCCACTCCACTCCACTCCACTCCACTCCACTTCACTGCATTCCATTCCACTCCACTCCACTCCACTCCACTCCACTCCACTCCACTCCACTCCACTCCACTCCACTCCACTGCATTCCACTCCACTCCACTCCACTCCTCTCCACTCCACTGCAGTCCACTGCATTCCACTCCACTTCACTCCACTCCACACCACTCCACTCCACTCCACTCCACTCCACTCCACTCCACTCCACTCCACTCCACTCCACTCCACTCCACTCCACTGCAGTCCACTCCACTCCACTCCACTCCACTCCACTCCACTCCACTTCACTGCATTCCATTCCACTCCACTCCACTCCACTCCACTCCACTCCACTCCACTCCACTCCACTCCACTGCATTCCACTCCACTGCATTCCACTCCACTCCACTCCACTGCATTCCACTCCACTCCACTCCACTCCACTGCATTCAACTCCTCTCCACTCCACTGCATTCCACTCCTCTCCACTCCACTGCATTCCACTCCACTCCACTAAACTCCACCCCTCTCCACTCCACTCCACTCCACTCCACTCCACTCCACTCCACTCCACTCCACTCCACTCCACTCCACTCCACTCCACTCCACTCCACTCCACTCTACTCCACTCCACTCCACTCCGCTGCATTCCACTCCACTCCACTCCACTGCATTCAAATCCACTCCACTCCACTCCACTCCACTTTACTCCATTCCACTCCACTCCACTCCACTCCACTCCACTCCACTCCACTCCACTCCACTCCACTCCACTCCACTCCACTCCACTGCATTCAACTCCGCTCCACTCCACTCCACTCCACTCCACTCCACTCCAATCCACTCCACTCCACTCCACTCTACTCCACTCCACTCCACTCCACTCCACTGCATTCCACTCCTCTCCACTCCACTGCATTCCACTCCACTCCTCTAAACTCCACCCCTCTCCACTCCACTTCACTGCATTCCATTCCACTCCACTCCACTGCATTCCACTCCACTCCACTCCTCTCCACTCCACTGCATTCCACTCCTCTCCACTCCACTGCATTCCACTCCACTCCACTAAACTCCACCCCTCTCCACTCCACTCCACTCCACTCCACTCCACTCCACTCCACTCCACTCCACTCCACTCCACTCCACTCCACTCCACTCCACTCCGCTGCATTCCACTCCACTCCACTCCACTGCATTCAACTCCACTCCACTCCACTCCACTCCACTCCACTCCATTCCACTCCACTCAACTCCACTCCACTCCACTCCACTCCACTCCACTGCATTCAACTCCACTCCACTCCACTCCACTCCACTCCACTCCACTCCACTCCACTCCACTCCACTCCACTCCACTCCACTCCACTCCACTCCACTCCACTCCACTGCATTCCACTCCTCTCCACTCCACTGCATTCCACTCCACTCCTCTAAACTCCACCCCTCTCCACTCCAATTCACTGCATTCCATTCCACTCCACTCCACTGCATTCCACTCCACTCCACTCCTCTCCACGAAACTCCACTCCTCTCCACTCCACTCCACTGCATTCAACTCCACTCCACTCCACTCCACTCCAATCCTCTCCACTCCACTGCAGTCCACTGCATTCCACTCCACTCCTCTCCACTCCACTCCACTCCACTCCACTCCACTCCACTCCACTCCACTCCACTCCACTCCACTCCACTCCACTCCACTCCACTCCACTCCACTTCATTCCACTCCACTGCATTCCACTCCACTCCACTCCACTGCATTCCACTCCACTCCACTCCACTCCACTCCACTGCATTCCACTCCTCTCCACTCCACTGCATTCCACTCCTCTCCACTCCACTGCATTCCACTCCACTCCACTAAACTCCACCCCTCTCCACTCCACTCCACTCCACTGCATTCCACTCCACTCCACTCAACTGCAATCCACTCCACTCCACTCCACTCCACTCCACTCCACTACATTCAACTCCACTCCACTCCACTCCACTCCACTGCAGTCCACTGCATTCCACTCCACTCCTCTCCACTCCACTCCACTCCACTCCACTCCACTCCACTCCACTCCACTCCACTCCACTCCACTCCACTCCACTCCACTCCACTGCATTCCACTCCACTGCATTCCACTCCACTCCACTCCACTGCATTCCACTCCACTCCACTCCACTCCACTGCATTCCACTCCTCTCCACTCCACTGCATTCCACAGATCTCTACTCCACTGCATTCCACTCCACTCCACTAAACTCCACACCTCTCCAGTCCACTCCACTCCACTCCACTCCACTCCACTCCACTCCACTCCACTCTACTCCACTCCACTCCACTCCACTCCACTGCATTCCACTCCACTGCATTCTCTCCACTGCATTCCACTCCACTCCACTCCACTCCATTCCACTCCACTCAACTCCACTCCACTCCACTCCACTCCACTCCACTCCACTGCATTCCACTCCACTCCACTCCACTGCATTCCACTCCACTCCTCTCCACTCCACTGCATTCCACAGATCTCCACTCCACTGCATTCCACTCCACTGCAGTCAACTCCACTCCACTCCACTCCACTCCACTACAGTCCACTGCATTCCACTCCACTATACTCCACTCCACTCCACTCCACTCCAGTCCACTCCACTTAACTGCACTGCATTCCACTCCACTGCACTGCATTCCACTCCTCTCCACTCCAATCCACTCCTCTCCACTCCTCTCCACTCCACTCCACTCCACTCCACTCCACTCCACTCCACTCCACTCCACTCCACTCCACTGCATTCCACTCCACTCCACTCCACTCCACTCCACTCCACTCCACTCCACTCCACTCCACTCCACTCCACTCCACTCCACTCCACTGCATTCAACTCCACTCCACTTCACTCCACTGTTCTTTACGCCACTCCACTCCACTCCACTCCACTCCACTCCACTCCACTCCACTCCACTCCACTCCACTCCACTGCATTCCACTCCACTCCACTCCACTCCACTCCACTCCTCTCCACTCCAATCCACTCCTCTCCACTCCTCTCCACTCCACTCCACTCCACTCCACTCCACTCCACTCCACTCCACTCCACTCCACTCCACTCCACTCCACTGCATTCCACTCCACTCCACTCCACTCCACTCCACTCCACTCCACTCCACTCCACTCCACTCCACTCCTCTCCACTCCACTCCACTCCACTCCACTCCACTCCACTCCACTGCATTCCACTCCACTCAACTCCACTGCATTCCACTCCACTCCACTCCACTGCATTCAACTCAACTCCACTCCACTCCACTCCACTGCATTCAACTCAACTCCACTCCACTCCACTCCACTCCACTCCTCTCCACTCCACTGCAGTCCACTGCATTCTTCTCATCTCCACTCCACTCCACTCCACTCCACTACGCTCCACTCCACTGCATTCCACTGCATTCCACTGCATTCTTCTCATCTCCACTCCACTCCACTCCACTCCACTCCACTGCATTCCACTCCACTCCACTCCACTCCACTCCACTCCACTGCATTCCACTCCACTCCACTCCACTCCACTCCACTCCACTCCACTCCACTCCACTCCACTCCACTCCACTCCACTCCACTTTACTCCACTGCATTCCACTCCACTCCACTCCACTGCATTCCACTCCACTCCACTCCTCTGCATTCAACTCATCTCCACTCCACTCCACTCCACTCCACTCCACTGCATTCCATTCCACTCCACTCCACTGCAGACCACTGCATTCCACTCCACTCCACTCCACTCCACTCCACTCCACTCCACTCCACTCCACTCCACTCCACTGCATTCCACTCCTCTCCACTCCACTGCATTCCACTCCACTCCACTCCACTCCACTCCACTCCACTCCACTCCACTCCACTCCACTCCACTCCACTCCACTCCACTGCATTCCACTCCTCTCCACTCCACTGCATTCCACTCCACTCCACTAAACTTCACCCCTCTCCACTCCACTCCACTGCATTCCACTCCACTCCACTCCACTCCACTCCACTCCACTCCACTCCACTCCACTCCACTCCACTGCATTCCACTCCTCTCCACTCCACTGCATTCCACTCCACTCCACTAAACTCCATCCCTCTCCACTCCACTTCACTGCATTCCATTCCACTCCACTCCACTGCATTCCACTCCACTCCACTCCACTCCACTCCACTCCACTGCATTCCACTCCACTCCACTCCACTCCACTCCACTCCACTCCACTCCACTCCACTCCACTCCACTCCACTCCACTTTACTCCACTGCATTCCACTCCACTCCACTCCACTGCATTGCACTCCACTCCACTCCTCTGCATTCAACTCATCTCCACTCCACTCCACTCCACTCCACTCCACTCCACTGCATTCCATTCCACTCCACTCCACTGCAGACCACTGCATTCCACTCCACTCCACTCCACTCCACTCCACTCCACTCCACTCCACTCCACTCCACTCCACTCCACTCCACTCCACTCCACTCCACTGCATTCCACTCCTCTCCACTCCACTGCATTCCACTCCACTCCACTAAACTCCACCCTTCTCCACTCCACTTCACTGCATTCCATTCCACTCCACTCCACTGCACTCCACTCCACTCCACTCCACTGCATTCCACTCCACTCCACTCCACTCCACTCCACTCCACTCCACTCCACTCCACTTCACTCCACTGCATTCCACTCCACTCCACTCCACTGCATTCCACTCCTCTCCACTCCACTGCATTCCACTCCACTCCACTAAACTCCACCCCTCTCCACTCCACTTCACTGCATTCCATTCCACTCCACTCCACTCCACTCCACTCCACTCCACTCCACTCCACTCCACTCCACTCCACTCCACTCCACTCCACTCCACTCCACTCCACTCCACTGCATTCCACTCCTCTCCACTCCACTGCGTTCCACTCCACTCCACTAAACTCCACCCCTCTCCACTCCACTTCACTGCATTCCATTCCACTCCACTCCACTGCATTCCACTCCACTCCACTCCACTCCACTGCATTCCACTCCACTCCACTCCACTCCACTCCACTCCACTCCACTCCACTGCATTCCACTCCACTCCACTCATCTGCATTCCACTCCACTCCACTCCACTCCTCTTCACTCCACTGCAGTCCACTCCACTCCACTCCACTGCATTCCACTCCACTCCACTCCACTGCATTCCACTCCACTCCATTCCACTCCACTCCACTCCACTCCACTCCACTCCACTCCACTCCACTCCACTTCTCTCCACTCATCTGCAGTCCACTGCATTCTTCTCATCTCCACTCCACTCCACTCCACTCCACTCCACTCCACTCCACTCCGCTCCACTCCACTGCATTCCACTGCATTCCACTCCTCTCAACTCCACTGCATTCCACTGCATTCCACTCCACTCCACTCCACTGCATTACACTCCACTCCACTCCACTGCTTTACACTCCACTCCACTCCACTCCTCTCCACTCCACTCCACTGCATTCCACTCCACTCCACTCCACTGCATTCCACTCCACTCCACTCCACTCCTCTCCACTCCACTGCAGTCCACTGCATTCCACTCCACTCCACTCCACTGCATTCCACTCCACTCCACTCCACAGCATTCCACTCCACTCCATTCCACTCCACTCCACTCCACTCCACTCCACTCCACTCCTCTCCACTCCACTGCAGTCCACTGCATTCATCTCATCTCCACTCCACTCCACTCCACTCCACTCCACTCCACTCCACTCCACTCCACTCCACTCCACTCCACTCCACTCCACTCCACTCCACTGCATTCCACTCCTCTCCACTCCACTGCATTCCACTCCACTCCACTAAACTCCATCCCTCTCCACTCCACTTCACTGCATTCCATTCCACTCCACTCCACTGCATTCCACTCCACTCCACTCCACTCCACTCCACTCCACTGCATTCCACTCCACTCCACTCCACTCCACTCCACTCCACTCCACTCCACTCCACTCCACTCCACTCCACTCCACTCCACTTTACTCCACTGCATTCCACTCCACTCCACTCCACTGCATTCCACTCCACTCCACTCCTCTGCATTCAACTCATCTCCACTCCACTCCACTCCACTCCACTCCACTCCACTGCATTCCATTCCACTCCACTCCACTGCAGACCACTGCATTCCACTCCACTCCACTCCACTCCACTCCACTCCACTCCACACCTCTCCAGTCCACTCCACTCCACTCCACTCCACTCCACTCCACTCCACTCCACTCCACTCCACTCCACTCCACTCCACTCCACTCCACTCCACTCCACTGCATTCCACTCCACTCCACTCCACTGCATTCCACTCCTCTCCACTCCACTGCATTCCACTCCACTCCACGCAACTGCAATCCACTCCACTCCACTCCACTGCATTCCACTCCTCTCCACTCCACTGCATTCCACTCCTCTCCACTCCACTGCATTCCACTCCACTCCACTAAACTCCACCCCTCTCCACTCCACTCCACTCCACTCCACTGCATTCCGCTCAACTCCACTCCACTCCTCTCCACTCCACTGCAGTCAACTCCACTCCACTCCACTCCACTCCACTACAGTCCACTGCATTCCACTCCACTATACTCCACTCCACACCACTCCACTGCATTCCACTCCACTCCAGTCCACTGCATTCCACTCCACTTCACCCCACTGCATTCCGCTCAACTCCACTCCACTCCACTCCACTCCACTCCACTCCACTCTTCTCCACTCCACTGCATTCAACTCCACTCCACTCCACTCCACTCCACTACAGTCCACTGCATTCCACTCCTCTCCTCTCCACTCCACTCCACTCCACTCCATTCCACTCCACTCCACTCCACTCCACTCCACTCCACTCCTCTCCACTCCACTGCAGTCCACTGCATTCCACTCCACTCCACTCCACTCCACTCCACTCCACTCCACTCCACTCCACTCCACTCCACTCCACTCCACTCCACTCCACTGCATTCCACTCCACTCCACTCCACTCCACTGCATTCCACTCCACTCCACTCCACTCCACTCCACTCCACTCCACTCCACTTCACTTCACTGCATTCCGCTCAACTCCACTCCACTCCACTCCACTCCACTCCACTCTTCTCCACTCCACTGCATTCAACTCCACTCCACTCCACTCCACTCCACTACAGTCCACTGCATTCCACTCCTCTCCTCTCCACTCCACTCCTCTCCACTCCTCTCCACTCCACTCCACTCCACTGCATTCCACTCCACTCCACTCCACTCCACTCCACTCCACTCCACTCCACTCCACTCCACTCCACTCCACTCCACTGCATTCCACTCCACTCCACTCCACTGCATTCCACTCCACTCCACTCCACTGCATTCAACTCAACTCCACTCCACTCCACTCCACTGCATTCAACTCATCTCCACTCCACTCCACTCCACTCCACTCCACTCCACTCACCTCCACTCCACTCCACTCCACTCCACTGCATTCCACTCCACTCCACTCCACTCCTCTCCACTCCACTCCACTCCACTCCATTCCACTCCACTCCACTCCACTCCACTCCACTCCACTCCACTCCACTCTACTGCATTCCACTCCACTCCACTCCACTGCATTCCACTCCACTCCACTCCACTGCATTCAACTCAACTCCACTCCACTCCACTCCACTGCATTCAACTCAACTCCACTCCACTCCACTCCACTCCACTCCACTCCACTCCACTCCACTCCACTCCACTCCACTCCACTCCACTGCACTCCACTCCACTCCACTCCACTCCACTCCACTCCACTCCACTTCATTCCACTCCTCTCCACTCCACTGCATTCCACTCCTCTCCACTCAACTGCAATCCACTCCACTCCACTCCACTGCATTCCACTCCTCTCCACTCCACTGCATTCCACTCCTCTCCACTCCACTGCATTCCACTCCACTCCACTAAACTCCACCCATCTCCACTCCACTCCACTCCACCCCTCTCCACTCCACTCCACTCCACTGCATTCCACTCCACTCCACTCAAATGCAATCCACTCCACTCCACTCAACTGCAATCCACTCCACTCCACTCCACTCCACTACATTCAACTCCACTCCACTCCACTCCACTCCACTCCTCTCCTCTCCACTGCAGTCCACTGCATTCCACTCCACTCCTCTCCACTCCACTCCACTCCACTCCACTCCACTCCACTCCACTCCACTCCACTCCACTCCACTCCACTCCACTGCATTCCACTCCACTGCATTCCACTCCACTCCACTCCACTGCATTCCACTCCACTCCACTCCACTCAACTGCATTCCACTCCTCTCCACTCCACTGCATTCCACTCCACTCCACTAAACTCCACACCTCTCCAGTCCACTCCACTCCACTCCACTCCACTCCACTCCACTCCACTCCACTCCACTCCACTCCACTCCACTCCACTCCACTCCACTGCATTCCACTCCACTCCACTCCACTGCATTCCACTCCACTCCACTCCACTGCATTCCACTCCTCTCCACTCCACTGCATTCCACTCCACTCCACGCAACTGCAATCCACTCCACTCCACTCCACTGCATTCCACTCCTCTCCACTCCACTGCATTCCACTCCTCTCCACTCCACTGCATTCCACTCCACTCCACTAAACTCCACCCCTCTCCACTCCACTCCACTCCACTGCATTCCGCTCAACTCCACTCCACTCCTCTCCACTCCACTGCAGTCAACTCCACTCCACTCCACTCCACTCCACTACAGTCCACTGCATTCCACTCCACTATACTCCACTCCACACCACTCCACTGCATTCCACTCCACTCCAGTCCACTGCATTCCACTCCACTTCACCCCACTGCATTCCGCTCAACTCCACTCCACTCCACTCCACTCCACTCCACTCCACTCTTCTCCACTCCACTGCATTCAACTCCACTCCACTCCACTCCACTCCACTACAGTCCACTGCATTCCACTCCTCTCCTCTCCACTCCACTCCACTCCACTCCATTCCACTCCACTCCACTCCACTCCACTCCACTCCTCTCCACTCCACTGCAGTCCACTGCATTCCACTCCACTCCACTCCACTCCACTCCACTCCACTCCACTCCACTCCACTCCACTCCACTCCACTCCACTCCACTCCACTCCACTGCATTCCACTCCACTCCACTCCACTCCACTGCATTCCACTCCACTCCACTCCACTCCACTCCACTCCACTCCACTCCACTTCACTTCACTGCATTCCGCTCAACTCCACTCCACTCCACTCCACTCCACTCCACTCTTCTCCACTCCACTGCATTCAACTCCACTCCACTCCACTCCACTCCACTACAGTCCACTGCATTCCACTCCTCTCCTCTCCACTCCACTCCACTCCACTCCACTCCACTCCACTCCACTCCACTCCACTCCACTCCACTCCACTCCACTCCACTCCACTCCTCTCCACTCCACTGCAGTCCACTGCATTCCACTCCTCTCCACTCCACTCCACTCCACTCCACTCCACTCCACTCCACTCCACTCCACTCCACTCCACTCCACTCCACTCCACTCCACTCCACTGCATTCCACTCCACTCCTCTCCACTCCACTGCATTCCACTCCACTCCACTCCACTCCACTCCACTCCACTCCACTCCACTCCACTCCACTCCACTCCACTCCACTCCACTCCACTGCATTCAACTCCACTCCAAATCACTCCACTGTTCTTTACGCCACTCCACACCACTCCACTCCACTCCACTCCACTGCATTCCACTCCACTCCAATCCACTCCACTCCACTCCACTCCACTCCACTCCACTCCACTCCACTCCACTGCATTCCACTCCACTCCACTCCACTCCTCTCCACTCCACTGCAGTCCACTGCATTCCACTCCACTTCACTCCACTCCACACCACTCCACTCCACTCCACTCCACTCCACTCCACTCCACTCCACTCCACTCCACTCCACTCCACTCCACTCCTCTCCACTCCACTGCAGTCCACTCCACTCCACTCCACTCCACTGCATTCCACTCCACTCCACTCCACTGCATTCCACTCCACTGCATTCAACTCCTCTCCACTCCACTGCATTCCACTCCACTCCACTCCACTCCACTCCACTCCACTCCACTCCACTCCACTCCACTCCACTCCACTCCACTCCACTGCATTCAACTCCACTCCAAATCACTCCACTGTTCTTTACGCCACTCCACACCACTCCACTCCACTCCACTCCACTGCATTCCACTCCACTCCAATCCACTCCACTCCACTCCACTCCACTCCACTCCACTCCACTCCACTCCACTCCACTGCATTCCACTCCACTCCACTCCACTCCTCTCCACTCCACTGCAGTCCACTGCATTCCACTCCACTTCACTCCACTCCACACCACTCCACTCCACTCCACTCCACTCCACTCCACTCCACTCCACTCCACTCCACTCCACTCCACTCCACTCCACTCCACTCCACTCCGCTGCATTCCACTCCACTCCACTCCACTGCATTCAACTCCTCTCCACTCCACTGCATTCCACTCCACTCCACTCCACTCCACTCCACTCCACTCCACTCCACTCCACTCCACTCCACTCCACTCCACTCCACTCCACTCCACTCCACTGCATTCAACTCCACTCCACTCCACTCCACTCCACTCCACTCCACTCCACTCCACTCCACTCCACTCCACTCCATTCCACTCCACTCCTCTCCACTCCACTCCACTCCACTCCACTCCACTCCACTCCACTGCATTCAACTCCACTCCACTCCACTCCACTCCACTCCACTCCACTCCACTCCACTCCACTCCACTCCACTGCATTCCACTCATCTCCACTCCACTGCATTCCACTCCACTCCTCTAAACTCCACCCCTCTCCACTCCACTTCACTGCATTCCATTCCACTCCACTCCACTGCATTCCACTCCACTCCACTCCTCTCCACGAAACTCCACTCCTCTCCACTCCACTCCACTGCATTCAACTCCACTCCACTCCACTCCACTCCACTCCACTCCACTCCACTCCACTCCACTCCACTCCACTCCACTCCACTCCACTGCATTCCACTCCACTGCATTCCACTCCACTCCACTCCACTGCATTCCACTCCACTCCACTCCACTCCACTCCACTGCATTCCACTCCTCTCCACTCCACTGCATTCCACTCCTCTCCACTCCACTGCATTCCACTCCACTCCACTAAACTCCACCCCTCTCCACTCCACTCCACTCCACTGCATTCCACTCCACTCCACTCAACTGCAATCCACTCCACTCCACTCAACTGCAATCCACTCCACTCCACTCCACTCCACTCCACTACATTCAACTCCACTCCACTCCACTCCACTCCTCTCCACTCCACTGCAGTCCACTGCATTCCACTCCACTCCTCTCCACTCCACTCCACTCCACTCCACTTCACTCCACTCCACTCCACTCCACTCCACTCCACTCCACTCCACTGCATTCCACTCCACTGCATTCCACTCCACTCCACTCCACTGCATTCCACTCCACTCCACTCCACTCCACTGCATTCCACTCTTCTCCACTCCACTGCATTCCACTCCTCTCCACTCCACTGCATTCCACTCCTCTCCACTCCACTGCATTCCACTCCTCTCCACTCCACTGCATTCCACTCCACTCCACTAAACTCCACACCTCTCCAGTCCACTCCACTCCACTCCACTCCACTCCACTCCACTCCACTCCACTCCACTCCACTCCACTCCACTCCACTCCACTCCACTCCACTCCACTCCACTCCACTACACTCCACTCCACTCCACTGCATTCCACTCCACTCCACTCCACTGCATTCCACTCCACTCCACTCCACGGCATTCAACTCAACTCCACTCCACTCCACTCCACTGCATTCCACTCCTCTCCACTCCACTCCACTCCACTCCACTCCACTCCACTCCACTCCACTCCACTCCACTCCACTGCATTCCACTCCTCTCCACTCCACTGCATTCCACTCCACTCCACTAAACTCCACTCCACTCCACTCCACATCACTGCATTCCATTCCACTCCTCTCCACTGCATTCCACTCCACTCCACTCCACTCCACTCCACTCCACTCCACTCCACTCCACTCCACTCCACTGCATTCCACTCCTCTCCACTCCACTGCATTCCACTCCACTCCACTAAACTTCACCCCTCTCCACTCCACTCCACTGCATTCCATTCCACTCCACTCCACTGCAGACCACTGCATTCCACTCCACTCCACTCCACTCCACTCCACTCCACTCCACTCCACTCCACTCCACTCCACTCCACTCCACTCCACTCCACTGCATTCCACTCCTCTCCACTCCACTGCATTCCACTCCACTCCACTCCACTGCATTCCACTCCACTCCACTCCACTGCATTCCATTCCACTCCACTCCACTGCATTCCACTCCACTCCACTCCACTCCACTCCACTCCACTCCACTCCACTCCACTCCACTCCACTGCATTCCACTCCACTCCACTCCACTCCACTGCATTCAACTCATCTCCACTCCACTCCACTCCACTCCACTCCACTCCACTCCACTCCACTCCACTCCACTCCACTCTACTCCACTGCATTCCACTCCTCTCCACTCCACATCACTGCATTCCATTCCACTCCTCTCCACTGCATTCCACTCCACTCCACTCCACTCCACTCCACTCCACTCCACTCCACTCCACTCCACTCCACTCCACTCCACTGCATTCCACTCCTCTCCACTCCACTGCATTCCACTCCACTCCACTAAACTTCACCCCTCTCCACTCCACTCCACTGCATACCATTCCACTCCACTCCACTGCAGACCACTGCATTCCACTCCACTCCACTCCACTCCACTCCACTCCACTCCACTCCACTCCACTCCACTCCACTCCACTGCATTCCACTCCTCTCCACTCCACTGCATTCCACTCCACTCCACTCCACTGCATTCCACTCCACTCCACTCCACTGCATTCCATTCCACTCCACTCCACTGCATTCCACTCCACTCCACTCCACTCCACTCCACTCCACTCCACTCCACTCCACTCCACTCCACTGCATTCCACTCCACTCCACTCCACTCCACTGCATTCAACTCATCTCCACTCCACTCCACTCCACTCCACTCCACTCCACTCCACTCCACTCCACTCCACTCTACTCCACTGCATTCCACTCCTCTCCACTCCACTGCATTCCACTCCACTCCACTAAACTCCACCCCTCTCCACTCCACTTCACTGCATTCCACTCCACTCCACTCCACTCCACTCCACTCCACTCCACTCCACTCCACTCCACTCCACTCCACTCCACTCCACTCCACTGCATTCCACTCCTCTCCACTCCACTGCGTTCCACTCCACTCCACTAAACTCCACCCCTCTCCACTCCACTTCACTGCATTCCATTCCACTCCACTCCACTGCATTCCACTCCACTCCACTCCACTCCACTGCATTCCACTCCACTCCACTCCACTCCACTCCACTCCACTCCACTCCACTGCATTCCACACCACTCCACTCATCTGCATTCCACACCACTCCACTCCACTCCTCTCCACTCCACTGCAGTCCACTCCACTCCACTCCACTGCATTCCACTCCACTCCACTCCACTGCATTCCACTCCACTCCATTTCACTCCACTCCACTCCACTCCACTCCACTCCACTCCACTCCTCTCCACTCCACTGCAGTCCACTGCATTCTTCTCATCTCCACTCCACTCCACTCCACTCCACTCCACTCCACTCCACTCCACTCCACTCCACTCCACTACGCTCCACTCCACTGCATTCCACTGCATTCCACTCCTCTCAACTCCACTGCATTCCACTGCATTCCACTCCACTCCACTCCACTGCATTCCACTCCACTCAACTCCACTGCATTACACTCCACTCCACTCCACTCCACTCCACTCCACTCCACTCCACTCCACTCCACTCCACTCCACTCCACTGCATTCCACTCCACTCCACTCCACTGCATTCCACTCCACTCCACTCCACTCCTCTCCACTCCACTGCAGTCCACTGCATTCCACTCCACTCCACTCCACTGCATTCCACTCCACTCCACTCCACTGCATTCCACTCCACTCCATTCCACTCCACTCCACTCCACTCCACTCCACTCCACTCCACTCCTCTCCACTCCACTGCAGTCCACTGCATTCATCTCATCTCCACTCCACTCCACTCCACTCCACTCCACTCCACTCCACTCCACTCCACTCCACTCCACTCCACTCAACTCCACTCCACTCCACTCCACTCCACTCCACTCCACTCCACTGCATTCCACTGCATTCCACCCCTCTCCGCTCCACTTCACTGCATTCCATTCCACTCCACTCCACTCCACTCCACTCCACTCCACTCCACTCCACTCCACTCCACTCCACTCCTCTCCACTCCACTGCAGTCCTTTGCATTCCACTCCTCTCCACTCCACTCCACTCCACTCCACTCCACTCCACTCCACTCCACTCCACTCCACTCCACTCCACTCCACTCCTCTCCACTCCACTGCAGTCCACTGCAATCTACTCCACTCCACTCCACTCCACTCCGCTCCACTCCACTCCACTCCACTCCACTCCACTCCACTCCACTCCACTCCTCTCCACTCCACTGCAGTCCTCTGCATTCCACTCCTCTCCACTCCACTCCTCTCCACTCCACTGCACTCCACTCCACTGCACTCCACTCCACTCCACTCCACTCCACACCATTCCACTCCACTCCACTCCTCTCCACTCCACTGCAGTCCACTGCAATCTACTCCACTCCACTCCACTCCGCTCCACTCCACTGCATTCAACTCCACTCCACTCCTCACCACTCCACTGCAGTCCACTGCATTCCACTCCTCTCCACTCCACTGCATTCCGCTCAACTCCACTCCACTCCACTCCACTCCTCTCCACTCCACTGCAGTCAACTCCACTCCACTCCACTCCACTCCACTACAGTCCACTGCATTCCACTCCACTATACTCCACTCCACACCACTCCACTGCATTCCACTCCACTCCAGTCCACTGCATTCCACTCCACTTCACTGCATTCCGCTCAACTCCACTCCACTCCACTCCACTCCACTCCACTCTTCTCCACTCCACTCCACTCCACTCCACTCCACTCCACTCCACTCCTCTCCACTCCACTGCAGTCCACTGCATTCCACTCCTTTCCACTCCACTCCACTCCACTCCACTCCACTCCACTCCACTCCACTCCACTCCACTCCACTCCTCTCCACTCCACTGCAGTCCACTGCATTCAACTCCACTCCACTCCACTCCACTCCACTACAGTCCACTGCATTCCACTCCTCTCCTCTCCACTCCACTCCACTCCACTCCACTCCACTCCACTCCACTCCACTCCACTCCACTCCACTCCACTCCACTCCACTCCACTCCACTCCACTCCTCTCCACTCCACTGCAGTCCACTGCATTCCACTCCTCTCCACTCCACTCCACTCCACTCCACTCCACTCCACTCCACTCCACTCCACTCCACTCCACTACATTCCACTCCACTCCACTCCACTCCACTGCATTACACTCCACTCCACTCCACTCCACTCCACTCCACTCCACTCCACTCCACTCCACTCCACTCCACTCCACTGCATTCAACTCCACTCCAAATCACTCCACTGTTCTTTACGCCACTCCACACCACTCCACTCCACTCCACTCCACTGCATTCCACTCCACTCCAATCCACTCCACTCCACTCCACTCCACTCCACTCCACTCCACTCCACTGCATTCCACTCCATTCCACTCCACTCCTCTCCACTCCACTGCAGTCCACTGCATTCCACTCCACTTCACTCCACTCCACACCACTCCACTCCACTCCACTCCACTCCACTCCACTCCACTCCACTCCACTCCACTCCACTCCTCTCCACTCCACTGCAGTCCACTCCACTCCACTCCACTCCACTCCACTCCACTCCACTCCACTCCACTCAACTTCACTGCATTCCATTCCACTCCACTCCACTCCACTCCACTCCACTCCACTCCACTCCACTCCACTCCACTCCACTCCACTGCATTCCACTCCACTGCATTCCACTCCACTCCACTCCACTGCATTCCACTCCACTGCATTCAACTCCTCTCCACTCCACTGCATTCCACTCCTCTCCACTCCACTGTATTCCACTCCACTCCACTAAACTCCACCCCTCTCTACTCCACTCCACTCCACTCCACTCCACTCCACTCCACTCCACTCCACTCCACTCCACTCCACTCCACTCCACTCCACTCCACTCCACTCCACTCCACTCTACTCCACTCCGCTGCGTTCCACTCCACTCCACTCCACTGCATTCAACTCCACTCCACTCCACTCCACTCCACTCCACTCCACTTCACTCCACTCCACTCCACTCCACTCCACTGCATTCCACTCCTCTCCACTCCACTGCATTCCACTCCACTCCACTAAACTCCACCCCTCTCCGCTCCACTTCACTGCATTCCATTCCACTCCACTCCACTCCTCTCCACTCCACTGCAGTCCACTGCATTCCACTCCACTCCTCTCCACTCCACTCCACTCCACTCCACTCCACTCCACTCCACTCCACTCCACTGCATTCCACTCCACTGCATTCCACTCCACTCCACTCCACTGCATTCCACTCCACTCCACTCCACTCCACTGCATTCCACTCCTCTCCACTCCACTGCATTCCACTCCTCTCCACTCCACTGCATTCCACTCCACTCCACTAAACTCCACACCTCTCCAGTCCACTCCACTCCACTCCACTCCACTCCACTCCACTCCACTCCACTGCATTCCACTCCACTGCATTCCACTCCACTCCACTCCACTGCATTCCACTCCACTCCACTCCTCTGCATTCCACTCCTCTCCTCTCCACTGCATTCCACTCCACTCCACTAAACTCCACACCTCTCCAGTCCACTTTACTCCACTCCACTCCACTCCACTCCACTCCACTCCACTCCACTCCACTCCACTCCACTCCACTCCACTCCACTGCATTCCACTCCACTGCATTCCACTCCACTCCACTCCACTCCACTCCACTCCACTCCACTCCACTCCACTCCACTCCACTCCACTCCACTGCATTCAACTCCACTCCACTTCACTCCACTGTTCTTTACGCCACTCCACTCCACTCCACTCCACTCCACTCCACTCCACTCCACTCCACTCCACTCCACTCCACTGCATTCCACTCCACTCCACTCCACTCCACTCCACTCCACTCCACTCCACTCCACTCCACTCCACTCCACTCCACTCCACTCCACTGCATTCAACTCCACTCCACTTCACTCCACTGTTCTTTACGCCACTCCACTCCACTCCACTCCACTCCACTCCACTCCACTCCACTCCACTCCACTCCACTCCACTCCACTCCACTCCACTGCATTCCACTCCACTCCACTCCACTCCACTCCACTCCACTCCACTCCACTCCACTCCTCTCCACTCCACTCCACTCCACTCCACTCCACTCCACTCCACTCCACTCACCTCCACTCCACTCCACTCCACTCCACTCCACTGCATTCCACTCCACTCCACTCCACTCCACTCCACTCCACTCCACTCCACTCCACTCCACTCCACTCCACTCCACTCTACTGCATTCCACTCCACTCCACTCCACTGCATTCCACTCCACTCCACTCCACTGCATTCAACTCAACTCCACTCCACTCCACTCCACTGCATTCAACTCAACTCCACTCCACTCCACTCCACTCCACTCCACTCCACTCCACTCCACTCCACTCCACTCCACTCCACTCCACTCCACTCCACTGCATTCCACTCCTCTCCACTCCACTGCATTCCACTCCACTCCACTAAACTCCACCCCTCTCCACTCCACTGCATTCCACTCCACTCCACTAAACTCCACCCCTCTCCACTCCACATCACTGCATTCCATTCCACTCCACTCCACTGCATTCCACTCCACTCCACTCCACTCCACTCCACTCCACTCCACTCCACTCCACTCCACTCCACTCCACTCCACTTCATTCCACTCCTCTCCACTCCACTGCATTCCACTCCTCTCCACTCAACTGCAATCCACTCCACTCCACTCCACTGCATTCCACTCCTCTCCACTCCACTGCATTCCACTCCTCTCCACTCCACTGCATTCCACTCCACTCCACTAAACTCCACCCCTCTCCACTCCACTCCACTCCACTGCATTCCACTCCACTCCACTCAACTGCAATCCACTCCACTCCACTCAACTGCAATCCACTCCACTCCACTCCACTCCACTCCACTACATTCAACTCCACTCCACTCCATTCCACTCCACTCCACTCCTCTCCACTCCACTGCAGTCCACTGCATTCCACTCAACTCCTCTCCACTCCACTCCACTCCACTCCACTCCACTCCACTCCACTCCACTCCACTCCACTCCACTCCACTGCATTCCACTCCACTGCATTCCACTCCACTCCACTCCACTGCATTCCACTCCACTCCACTCCACTCCACTGCATTCCACTCCTCTCCACTCCACTGCATTCCACTCCTCTCCACTCCACTGCATTCCAATCCACTCAACTAAACTCCACACCTCTCCATCCACTCCACTCCACTCCACTCCACTCCACTCCACTCCACTCCACTCCACTCCACTCCACTCCACTCCACTCCACTCCACTCCACTCCACTCCACTCCACTGCATTCCACTCCACTCCACTCCACTCCACTGCATTCCACTCCACTCCACTCCACTCCACTGCATTCCACTCCTCTCCACTCCACTGCATTCCACTCCTCTCCACTCCACTGCATTCCACTCCACTCCACTAAACTCCACACCTCTCCAGTCCACTCCACTCCACTGTACTCCACTCCACTCCACTCCACTCCACTCCACTCCACTCCACTCCACTCCACTCCACTCCACTCTACTCCACTCCACTTAACTGCACTGCATTCCACTCCACTGCACTGCATTCCACTCCTCTCCACTCCACTCCACTTTACTCCACTCCACTCCACTCCACTCCACTCCACTCCACTCCACTCCACTCCACTCCACTCCACTAAACTCCACCCCTCTCCACTCCACTCCACTCCACTGCATTCCACTCCACTCCACTCAACTGCAATCCACTCCACTCCACTCAACTGCAATCCACTCCACTCCACTCCACTCCACTCCACTACATTCAACTCCACTCCACTCCACTCCACTCCACTCCTCTCCACTCCACTGCAGTCCACTGCATTCCACTCCACTCCACTCCACTCCTCTCCACTCCACTCCACTCCACTCCACTCCACTCCACTCCACTCCACTCCACTCCACTCCACTCCACTCCACTGCATTCCACTCCACTGCATTCCACTCCACTCCACTCCACTGCATTCCACTCCACTCCACTCCACTCCACTGCATTCCACTCCACTCCACTGCATTCCACTCCTCTCCACTCCACTGCATTCCACTCCACTCCACTAAACTCCACACCTCTCCAGTCCACTCCACTCCACTCCACTCCACTCCACTCCACTCCACTCCACTCCACTCCACTCCACTCCACTCCACTGCATTCCACTCCACTCCACTCCACTCCACTCCACTCCACTCCACTCCACTCCACTCCACTCCACTGCATTCAACTCCACTCCACTTCACTCCACTGTTCTTTACGCCACTCCACTCCACTCCACTCCACTCCACTCCACTCCACTCCACTCCACTCCACTCCACTCCACTCCACTCCACTGCATTCCACTCCACTCCACTCCACTCAACTCCACTCCACTCCACTCCTCTCCACTCCTCTCCACTCCACTCCACTCCACTCCACTCCACTCCACTGCATTCCACTCCACTCCACTCCACTCCACTCCACTCCACTCCACTCCACTCCACTCCACTCCACTCCACTGCATTCCACTCCACTCCACTCCACTGCATTCCTCTCCACTCCACTCCACTGCATTCAACTCAACTCCACTCCACTCATCTCCACTGCATTCAACTCATCTCCACTCCACTCCACTCCACTCCACTCCACTCCACTCCACTCCACTCCACTCCACTCCACTCACCTCCACTCCACTCCACTCCACTCCACTGCATTCCACTCCACTCCACTCCACTCCACTCCACTCCACTCCACTCCACTCAGCTCCACTCCACTCCACTCCACTCCACTCCACTCCACTGCATTCAACTCAACTCCACTCCACTCCACTCCACTGCATTCAACTCAACTCCACTCCACTCCACTCCACTACACTCCACTCCACTCCACTCCACTCCACTCCACTCCACTCCACTCCACTCTACTCCACTCCACTCCACTGCATTCCACTCCACTCCACTCCCCTGCATTCCACTCCTCTCCACTCCACTGCATTCCACTCCACTCCACTAAACTCCACCCCTCTCCACTCCACATCACTGCATTCCATTCCACTCCACTCCACTGCATTCCACTCCACTCCACTCCACTCCACTGCACTCCACTCCACTCCACTTCATTCCACTCCTCTCCACTCCACTGCATTCCACTCCTCTCCACTCAACTGCAATCCACTCCACTCCACTCCACTGCATTCCACTCCTCTCCACTCCACTGCATTCCACTCCTCTCCACTCCACTGCATTCCACTCCACTCCACTAAACTCCACCCCTCTCCACTCCACTCCACTCCACTGCATTCCACTCCACTCCACTCAACTGCAATCCACTCCACTCCACTCAACTGCAATCCACTCCACTCCACTCCACTCCACTACATTCAACTCCACTCCACTCCACTCCACTGCATTCCACTCCACTCCACTCAACTGCAATCCACTCCACTCCACTCCACTACATTCCACTCCTCTCCACTCCACTGCATTCCACTCCTCTCCACTCCACTGCATTCCACTCCACTCCACTCAACTGCAATCCACTCCACTCCACTCAACTGCAATCCACTCCACTCCACTCCACTCCACTCCACTCCACTACATTCAACTCCACTCCACTCCACTCCACTCCACTCCACTCCTCTCCACTCCACTGCAGTCCACTGCATTCCACTCCACTCCTCTCCACTCCACTCCACTCCACTCCACTCCACTCCACTCCACTCCACTCCACTCCACTCCACTGCATTCCACTCCACTGCATTCCACTCCACTCCACTCCACTGCATTCCACTCCACTCCACTCCACTGCATTCCACTCCACTCCACTCCACTGCATTCCACTCCACTCCACTCCACTCCACTGCATTCCACTCCTCTCCACTCCACTGCATTCCACTCCTCTCCACTCCACTGCATTCCAATCCACTCAACTAAACTCCACACCTCTCCAGTCCAGTCCACTCCACTCCACTCCACTCCACTCCACTCCACTCCACTCCACTCCACTCCACTCCACTCCACTCCACTCCACTGCATTCCACTCCACTCCACTCCACTGCATTCCACTCCACTCCACTAAACTCCACACCTCTCCAGTCCACTCCACTCCACTCCACTCCACTCCACTCCACTCCTCTCCACTCCACTGCATTCCACTCCTCTCCACTCCACTGCATTCCACTCCACTCCACTAAACTCCACACCTCTCAAGTCCACTCCACTCCACTCCACTCCACTCCACTCCACTCCACTCCACTCCACTCCACTCCACTCCACTCCACTCCACTCCACTCCACTCTACTCCACTCCACTTAACTGCACTGCATTCCACTCCACTGCACTGCATTCCACTCCTCTCCACTCCACTCCACTTTACTCCACTCCACTCCACTCCACTCCACTCCACTCCACTCCACTCCACTCCACTCCACTCCACTGCATTCCACTCCTCTCCACTCCACTGCATTCCACTCCTCTCCACTCCACTGCATTCCACTCCACTCCACTAAACTCCACACCTCTCCAGTCCACTCCACTCCACTCCACTCCACTCCACTCCACTCCACTCCACTCCACTCCACTCCACTCCACTTAACTGCACTGCATTCCACTCCACTGCACTGCATTCCACTCCTCTCCACTCCACTCCACTTTACTCCACTCCACTCCACTCCACTCCACTCCACTCCACTAAACTCCACCCCTCTCCACTCCACTCCACTCCACTGCATTCCACTCCACTCCACTCAACTGCAATCCACTCCACTCCACTCAACTGCAATCCACTCCACTCCACTCCACTCCACTCCACTCCACTACATTCAACTCCACTCCACTCCACTCCACTCCACTCCTCTCCACTCCACTGCAGTCCACTGCATTCCACTCCACTCCTCTCCACTCCACTCCACTCCACTCCACTCCACTCCACTCCACTCCACTCCACTCCACTCCACTCCACTCCACTCCACTGCATTCCACTCCACTGCATTCCACTCCACTCCACTCCACTGCATTCCACTCCACTCCACTCCACTCCACTGCATTCCACTCCACTCCACTGCATTCCACTCCACTCCACTGCATTCCACTCCACTCCACTAAACTCCACACCTCTCCAGTCCACTCCACTCCAGTCCACTCCAGTCCACTCCACTCCACTCCACTCCACTCCACTCCACTCCACTCCACTCCACTCCACTCCACTGCATTCCACTCCACTCCACTGCATTCCACTCCACTCCACTCCACTCCACTCCACTCCACTCCACTCCACTCCACTCCACTCCACTCCACTCCACTGCATTCAACTCCACTCCACTTCACTCCACTGTTCTTTACGCCACTCCACTCCACTCCACTCCACTCCACTCCACTCCACTCCACTCCACTCCACTCCACTCCACTGCATTCCACTCCACTCCACTGCACTCCACTCCACTCCACTCCACTCCACTCCTCTCCACTCCTCTCCACTCCACTCCACTCCACTCCACTCCACTGCATTCCACTCCACTCCACTCCACTCCACTCCACTCCACTCCACTCCACTCCACTCCACTCCACTCCACTCCACTCCACTGCATTCCACTCCACTCCACTCCACTGCATTCCTCTCCACTCCACTCCACTGCATTCAACTCAACTCCACTCCACTCCACTCCACTGCATTCAACTCATCTCCACTCCACTCCACTCCACTCCACTCCACTCCACTCCACTCCACTCCACTCCACTCCACTCACCTCCACTCCACTCCACTCCACTCCACTGCATTCCACTCCACTCCACTCCACTCCACTCCACTCCACTCCACTCCACTCCACTCCACTCCACTCTACTGCATTCCACTCCACTCCACTCCACTGCATTCCACTCCACTCCACTCCACTGCATTCAACTCAACTCCACTCCACTCCACTCCACTGCATTCAACTCAACTCCACTCCACTCCACTCCACTCCACTCCACTCCACTCCACTCCACTCCACTCCACTCCACTCCACTCCACTCCACTCCACTCTACTCCACTCCACTCCACTGCATTCCACTCCACTCCACTCCCCTGCATTCCACTCCTCTCCACTCCACTGCATTCCACTCCACTCCACTAAACTCCACCCCTCTCCACTCCACATCACTGCATTCCATTCCACTCCACTCCACTGCATTCCACTCCACTCCACTCCACTCCACTCCACTCCACTCCACTCCACTCCACTCCACTCCACTCCACTCCACTCCACTCCTCTTCATTCCACTCCTCTCCACTCCACTGCATTCCACTCCTCTCCACTCAACTGCAATCCACTCCACTCCACTCCACTGCATTCCACTCCACTCCACTCCACTGCATTCCACTCCTCTCCACTCCACTGCATTCCACTCCACTCCACTAAACTCCACCCCTCTCCACTCCACTCCACTCCACTGCATTCCACTCCACTCGACTCAACTGCAATCCACTCCACTCCACTCAACTGCAATCCACTCCACTCCACTCCACTCCACTCCACTACATTCAACTCCACTCCACTCCACTCCACTGCATTCCACTCCACTCCACTCAACTGCAATCCACTCCACTCCACTCCACTGCATTCCACTCCTCTCCACTCCACTGCATTCCACTCCTCTCCACTCCACTGCATTCCACTCCACTCCACTAAACTCCACCCCTCTCCACTCCACTCCACTCCACTGCATTCCACTCCACTCCACTCAACTGCAATCCACTCCACTCCACTCAACTGCAATCCACTCCACTCCACTCCACTCCACTCCACTACATTCAACTCCACTCCACTCCACTCCACTCCACTCCTCTCCACTCCACTGCAGTCCACTGCATTCCACTCCACTCCTCTCCACTCCACTCCACTCCACTCCACTCCACTCCACTCCACTCCACTCCACTCCACTCCACTCCACTCCACTCCACTCCACTGCATTCCACTCCACTGCATTCCACTCCACTCCACTCCACTGCATTCCACTCCACTCCACTCCACTCCACTGCATTCCACTCCTCTCCACTCCACTGCATTCCACTCCTCTCCACTCCACTGCATTCCACTCCACTCCACTAAACTCCACACCTCTCCAGTCCACTCCACTCCACTCCACTCCACTCCACTCCACTCCACTCCACTCCACTCCACTCCACTCCACTCCACTCCACTCCACTGCATTCCACTCCACTCCACTCCACTGCATTCCACTCCACTCCACTCCACTCCACTGCATTCCACTCCTCTCCACTCCACTGCATTCCACTCCTCTCAACTCCACTGCATTCCACTCCACTCCACTAAACTCCACACCTCTCCAGTCCACTCCACTCCACTCCACTCCACTCCACTCCACTCCACTCCACTCCACTCCACTCCACTCCACTCCACTCCACTCCACTGCACTCCACTCAACTCCACTCCACTTAACTGCACTGCATTCCACTCCACTCCACTGCATTCCACTCCTCTCCACTCCACTGCATTCCACTCCTCTCCACTCCACTGCATTCCACTCCACTCCACTAAACTCCACCCCTCTCCACTCCACTCCACTCCACTGCATTCCACTCCACTCCACTCAACTGCAATCCACTCCACTCCACTCAACTGCAATCCACTCCACTCCACTCCACTCCACTCCACTACATTCAACTCCACTCCACTCCACTCCACTCCACTCCTCTCCTCTCCACTGCAGTCCACTGCATTCCACTCCACTCCACTCCACTCCACTCCACTCCACTCCACTCCACTCCACTCCACTCCACTCCACTCCACTCCACTCCACTGCATTCCACTCCACTCCACTCCACTGCATTCCTCTCCACTCCACTCCACTGCATTCAACTCAACTCCACTCCACTCCACTCCACTGCATTCAACTCATCTCCACTCCACTCCACTCCACTCCACTCCACTCCACTCCACTCCACTCCACTCCACTCCACTCCACTCACCTCCACTCCACTCCACTCCACTCCACTGCATTCCACTCCACTCCACTCCACTCCACTCCACTCCACTCCACTCCACTCCACTCCACTCCACTCTACTGCATTCCACTCCACTCCACTCCACTGCATTCCACTCCACTCCACTCCACTGCATTCAACTCAACTCCACTCCACTCCACTCCACTGCATTCAACTCAACTCCACTCCACTCCACTCCACTCCACTCCACTCCACTCCACTCCACTCCACTCCACTCCACTCCACTCCACTCCACTGCATTCCACTCCACTGCATTCCACTCCACTCCACTCCACTGCATTCCACTCCACTCCACTCCACTCCACTGCATTCCACTCCTCTCCACTCCACTGCATTCCACTCCACTCCACTAAACTCCACACCTCTCCAGTCCACTCCACTCCACTCCACTCCACTCCACTCCACTCCACTCCACTCCACTCCACTCCACTCCACTCCACTCCACTCCACTCCACTCCACTGCATTCCACTCCACTCCACTCCACTGCATTCCACTCCACTCCACTCCACTCCACTCCACTGCATTCCACTCCTCTCCACTCCACTGCATTCCACTCCTCTCCACTCCACTGCATTCCACTCCACTCCACTAAACTCCACACCTCTCCAGTCCACTCCACTCCACTCCACTCCACTCCACTCCACTCCACTCCACTCCACTCCACTCCACTCCACTCCACTCCACTCCACTCCACTCCACTCTACTCCACTCCACTTAACTGCACTGCATTCCACTCCACTGCACTGCATTCCACTCCTCTCCACTCCAATCCACTCCTCTCCACTCCTCTCCACTCCACTCCACTTTACTCCACTCCACTCCACTCCACTCCACTCCACTCCACTCCACTCCACTCCACTCCACTCCACTCCACTGCATTCCACTCCACTCCACTCCACTCCACTCCACTCCACTCCACTCCACTCCACTCCACTCCACTCCTCTCCACTCCTCTCCACTCCACTCCACTCCACTCCACTCCACTGCATTCCACTCCACTCCACTCCACTCCACTCCACTCCACTCCACTCCACTCCACTCCACTCCACTCCACTCCACTCCACTGCATTCCACTCCACTCCACTCCACTGCATTCCTCTCCACTCCACTCCACTGCATTCAACTCAACTCCACTCCACTCCACTCCACTGCATTCAACTCATCTCCACTCCACTCCACTCCACTCCACTCCACTCCACTCCACTCACCTCCACTCCACTCCACTCCACTCCACTCCACTGCATTCCACTCCACTCCACTCCACTCAACTCCACTCCACTCCACTCCACTCCACTCCACTCCACTCCACTCCACTCCACTCCACTCCACTCCACTCTACTGCATTCCACTCCACTCCACTCCACTCCACTCCACTCCACTCCACTCCACTGCATTCCACTCCACTCCACTCCACTCCACTCCACTCCACTCCACTCCACTCCACTCCACTCCACTCCACTCCTCTCCACTCCTCTCCACTCCACTCCACTCCACTCCACTCCACTGCATTCCACTCCACTCCACTCCACTCCACTCCACTCCACTCCACTCCACTCCACTCCACTCCACTCCACTCCACTCCACTCCACTGCATTCCACTCCACTCCACTCCACTGCATTCCTCTCCACTCCACTCCACTGCATTCAACTCAACTCCACTCCACTCCACTCCACTGCATTCAACTCATCTCCACTCCACTCCACTCCACTCCACTCCACTCCACTCACCTCCACTCCACTCCACTCCACTCCACTCCACTGCATTCCACTCCACTCCACTCCACTCAACTCCACTCCACTCCACTCCACTCCACTCCACTCCACTCCACTCCACTCCACTCCACTCTACTGCATTCCACTCCACTCCACTCCACTGCATTCCACTCCACTCCACTCCACTGCATTCAACTCAACTCCACTCCACTCCACTCCACTGCATTCAACTCAACTCAACTCCACTCCACTCCACTCCACTCCACTCCACTCCACTCCACTCCACTCCACTCCACTCCACTCCACTCCACTCCACTCCACTCTACTCCACTCCACTCCACTGCATTCCACTCCACTCCACTCCCCTGCATTCCACTCCTCTCCACTCCACTGCATTCCACTCCACTCCACTAAACTCCACCCCTCTCCACTCCACATCACTGCATTCCATTCCACTCCACTCCACTGCATTCCACTCCACTCCACTCCACTCCACTCCACTCCACTTCATTCCACTCCTCTCCACTCCACTGCATTCCACTCCTCTCCACTCAACTGCAATCCACTCCACTCCACTCCACTGCATTCCACTCCTCTCCACTCCACTGCATTCCACTCCTCTCCACTCCACTGCATTCCACTCCACTCCACTAAACTCCACCCCTCTCCACTCCACTCCACTCCACTGCATTCCACTCCACTCGACTCAACTGCAATCCACTCCACTCCACTCAACTGCAATCCACTCCACTCCACTCCACTCCACTCCACTACATTCAACTCCACTCCACTCCACTCCACTGCATTCCACTCCACTCCACTCAACTGCAATCCACTCCACTCCACTCCACTGCATTCCACTCCTCTCCACTCCACTGCATTCCACTCCTCTCCACTCCACTGCATTCCACTCCACTCCACTAAACTCCACCCCTCTCCACTCCACTCCACTCCACTGCATTCCACTCCACTCCACTCAACTGCAATCCACTCCACTCCACTCAACTGCAATCCACTCCACTCCACTCCACTACATTCAACTCCACTCCACTCCACTCCACTCCACTCCTCTCCACTCCACTGCAGTCCACTGCATTCCACTCCACTCCTCTCCACTCCACTCCACTCCACTCCACTCCACTCCACTCCACTCCACTCCACTCCACTCCACTCCACTCCACTCCACTGCATTCCACTCCACTGCATTCCACTCCACTCCACTCCACTGCATTCCACTCCACTCCACTCCACTCCACTGCATTCCACTCCTCTCCACTCCACTGCATTCCACTCCTCTCCACTCCACTGCATTCCACTCCACTCCACTAAACTCCACACCTCTCCAGTCCACTCCACTCCACTCCACTCCACTCCACTCCACTCCACTCCACTCCACTCCACTCCACTCCACTGCATTCCACTCCACTCCACTCCACTGCATTCCACTCCACTCCACTCCACTCCACTGCATTCCACTCCTCTCCACTCCACTGCTTTCCACTCCTCTCCACTCCACTGCATTCCACTCCACTCCACTAAACTCCACAGCTCTCCAGTCCACTCCACTCCACTCCACTCCACTGCACTCCACTCTACTCCACTCCACTTAACTGCACTGCATTCCACTCCACTCCACTGCATTCCACTCCTCTCCACTCCACTGCATTCCACTCCACTCCACTCCACTAAACTCCACCCCTCTCCACTCCACTCCACTCCACTGCATTCCACTCCACTCCACTCAACTGCAATCCACTCCACTCCACTCCACTCCACTCCACTACATTCAACTCCACTCCACTCCACTCCACTCCACTCCTCTCCTCTCCACTGCAGTCCACTGCATTCCACTCCACTCCTCTCCACTCCACTCCACTCCACTCCACTCCACTCCACTCCACTCCACTCCACTCCACTCCACTCCACTCCACTCCACTCCACTGCATTCTTCTCCACTGCATTCCACTCCACTCCACTCCACTGCATTCCACTCCACTCCACTCCACTCCACTGCATTCCACTCCTCTCCACTCCACTGCATTTCACTCCTCTCCAATCCACTGCATTCCACTCCACTCCACTAAACTCCACACCTCTCCAGTCCACTCCACTCCACTCCACTCCACTCCACTCCACTCCACTCCACTCCACTCCACTCCACTCCACTCCACTCCACTCCACTGCATTCCACTCCACTCCACTCCACTGCATTCCACTCCACTCCACTCCACTCCACTCCACTGCATTCCACTCCTCTCCACTCCACTGCATTCCACTCCTCTCCACTCCACTGCATTCCACTCCACTCCACTAAACTCCACACCTCTCCAGTCCACTCCACTCCACTCCACTCCACTCCACTCCACTCCACTCCACTCCACTCCACTCCACTCCACTCCACTCTACTCCACTCCACTTAACTGCACTGCATTCCACTCCACTGCACTGCATTCCACTCCTCTCCACTCCAATCCACTCCTCTCCACTCCTCTCCACTCCACTCCACTTTACTCCACTCCACTCCACTCCACTCCACTCCACTCCACTCCACTCCACTCCTCTCCACTCCACTGCAGTCCACTGCATTCTTCTCATCTCCACTCCACTCCACTCCACTCCACTCCATTCCACTCCACTCCACTCCACTACGCTCCACTCCACTGCATTCCACTGCATTCCACTCCTCTCAACTCCACTGCATTCCACTGCATTCCACTCCACTCCACTCCACTGCATTCCACTCCACTCCACTCCACTGCATTACACTCCACTCCACTCCACTCCACTCCACTCCACTCCACTCCACTCCACTCCACTCCACTCCACTCCACTCCACTCCACTCCACTGCATTCCACTCCACTCCACTCCACTGCATTCCACTCCACTCCACTCCACTCCTCTCCACTCCACTGCAGTCCACTGCATTCCACTCCACTCCACTCCACTGCATTCCACTCCACTCCATTCCACTCCACTCCACTCCACTCCACTCCTCTCCACTCCACTGCAGTCCACTGCATTCATCTCATCTCACTCCACTCCACTCCACTCCACTCCACTCCACTCCACTCCACTCCACTCCACTCCACTCCACTCCACTCCACTCCACTCCACTCCACTCCACTGCATTCCACTGCATTCCACTCCTCTCCACTCCACTGCATTCCACTCCACTCACTAAACTCCACCCCTCTCCGCTCCACTTCACTGCATTCCATTCACTCCACTCCACTCCACTCCACTCCACTCCACTCCTCTCCACTCCACTGCAGTCCTTTGCATTCCACTCCTCTCCACTCCACTCCACTCCACTCCACTCCACTCCACTCCACTCCACTCCACTCCACTCCACTCCACTCCACTCCACACCATTCCACTCCACTCCACTCCTCTCCACTCCACTGCAGTCCACTGCAATCTACTCCACTCCACTCCACTCCACTCCGCTCCACTCCACTCCACTCCACTCCACTCCACTCCACTCCACTCCACTCCTCTCCACTCCACTGCAGTCCTCTGCATTCCACTCCTCTCCACTCCACTCCACTCCACTCCACTCCACTCCACTCCACTCCACTCCACACCATTCCACTCCACTCCACTCCTCTCCACTCCACTGCAGTCCACTGCAATCAACTCCACTCCACTCCACTCCGCTCCACTCCACTGCATTCAACTCCACTCCACTCCTCACCACTCCACTGCAGTCCACTGCATTCCACTCCGCTCCACTCCACTGCATTCCGCTCAACTCCACTCCACTCCACTCCACTCCTCTCCACTCCACTGCAGTCCACTGCATTCCACTCCACTATACTCCACTCCACACCACTCCACTGCATTCCACTCCACTCCAGTCCACTGCATTCCACTCCACTTCACTCCACTGCATTCCGCTCAACTCCACTCCACTCCACTCCACTCCACTCCACTCTTCTCCACTCACTCCACTCCACTCCACTCCACTCCACTCCACTCCTCTCCACTCCACTGCAGTCCACTGCATTCCACTCCTCTCCACTCCACTCCACTCCACTCCACTCCACTCCACTCCACTCCACTCCACTCCACTCCACTCCACTCCACTCCACTCCACTCCACTCCACTGCAGTCCACTGCATTCAACTCCACTCCACTCCACTCCACTCCACTACAGTCCACTGCATTCCACTCCTCTCCTCTCCACTCCACTCCACTCCACTCCACTCCACTCCACTCCACTCCACTCCACTCCACTCCACTCCACTCCACTGCATTCCACTCCACTCCACTCCACTGCATTCCACTCCACTCCACTCCACTCCTCTCCACTCCACTGCAGTCCACTGCATTCCACTCCACTCCACTCCACTGCATTCCACTCCACTCCACTCCACTGCATTCCACTCCACTCCATTCCACTCCACTCCACTCCACTCCACTCCACTCCACTCCTCTCCACTCCACTGCAGTCCACTGCATTCATCTCATCTCCACTCCACTCCACTCCACTCCACTCCACTCCACTCCACTCCACTCCACTCCACTCCACTCCACTCCACTCCACTGCATTCCACTCCTCTCCACTCCACTGCATTCCACTCCACTCCACTAAACTCCACCCCTCTCCGCTCCACTTCACTGCATTCCATTCCACTCCACTCCACTCCACTCCACTCCACTCCACTCCACTCCACTCCTCTCCACTCCACTGCAGTCCTTTGCATTCCACTCCTCTCCACTCCACTCCACTCCACTCCACTCCACTCCACTCCACTCCACTCCACTCCACTCCACTCCACTCCACACCATTCCACTCCACTCCACTCCTCTCCACTCCACTGCAGTCCACTGCAATCTACTCCACTCCACTCCACTCCACTCCGCTCCACTCCACTCCACTCCACTCCACTCCACTCCACTCCGCTCCACTCCACTCCACTCCTCTCCACTCCACTGCAGTCCTCTGCATTCCACTCCTCTCCACTCCACTCCACTCCACTCCACTCCACTCCACTCCACTCCACTCCACTCCACTCCACTCCACTCCACTCCACACCATTCCACTCCACTCCACTCCTCTCCACTCCACTGCAGTCCACTGCAATCTACTCCACTCCACTCCACTCCGCTCCACTCCACTGCATTCAACTCCACTCCACTCCACTCCACTCCTCTCCACTCCACTTCAGTCAACTCCACTCCACTCCACTCCACTCCACTACAGTCCACTGCATTCCACTCCACTATACTCCACTCCACACCACTCCACTGCATTCCACTCCACTCCAGTCCACTGCATTCCACTCCACTTCACTCCACTGCATTCCGCTCAACTCCACTCCACTCCACTCCACTCCACTCCACTGTTCTCCACTCCACTCCACTCCACTCCACTCCTCTCCACTCCACTGCAGTCCACTGCATTCCACTCCTCTCCACTCCACTCCACTCCACTCCACTCCACTCCACTCCACTCCACTCCACTCCACTCCACTCCACTCCACTCCACTCCACTCCACTCCACTCCACTCCACTCCACTCTACTCCTCTCCACTCCACTGCAGTCCACTGCATTCAACTCCACTCCACTCCACTCCACTCCACTACAGTCCACTGCATTCTACTCCTCTCCTCTCCACTCCACTCCACTGCAGTCCACTGCATTCCACTCCTCTCCACTCCACTCCACTCCACTCCACTCCACTCCACTCCACTCCACTCCACTCCACTCCACTCCACTGCATTCCACTCCACTCCACTCCACTCCACTGCATTCCACTCCACTCCACTCCACTCCACTCCACTCCACTCCACTCCACTCCACTCCACTCCACTCCACTGCATTCAACTCCACTCCAAATCACTCCACTGTTCTTTACGCCACTCCACACCACTCCACTCCACTCCACTCCACTGCATTCCACTCCACTCCAATCCACTCCACTCCATTCCACTCCACTCCACTCCACTGCATTCCACTCCACTCCACTCCACTCCTCTCCACTCCACTGCAGTCCACTGCATTCCACTCCACTTCACTCCACTCCACACCACTCCACTCCACTCCACTCCACTCCACTCCTCTCCACTCCACTGCAGTCCACTCCACTCCACTCCACTCCACTCCACTCCACTCCACTCCACTCCACTCAACTTCACTGCATTCCATTCCACTCCACTCCACTCCACTCCACTCCACTCCACTCCACTCCACTCCACTCCACTCACTCCACTCCGCTGCGTTCCACTCCACTCCACTCCACTGCATTCAACTCCACTCCACTCCACTCCACTCCACTCCACTCCACTCCACTCCACTCCACTCCATTCCACTCCACTCCACTCCACTCCACTCCACTCCACTGCATTCAACTCCACTCCACTCCACTCCACTCCACTCCACTCCACTCCACTCCACTCCTCTCCACTCCACTGCAGTCCACTCCACTCCACTCCACTCCACTCCACTCCACTCAACTTCACTGCATTCCATTCCACTCCACTCCACTCCACTCCACTCCACTCCACTCCACTCCACTCCACTCCACTCCACTCCACTCCACTCCACTCCACTCCGCTGCGTTCCACTCCACTCCACTCCACTGCATTCAACTCCACTCCACTCCACTCCACTCCACTCCACTCCACTCCATTCCACTCCACTCCACTCCACTCCACTCCACTCCACTCCACTCCACTCCACTCCACTCCACTCCACTCCACTGCATTCCACTCCTCTCCACTCCACTGCATTCCACTCCACTCCTCTAAACTCCACCCCTCTCAACTCCACTTCACTGCATTCCATTCCACTCTACTCCACTCCTCTCCACTCCACTGCATTCCACTGCATTCCACTCCACTCCTCTCCACTCCACTCCACTCCACTCCACTCCACTCCACTCCACTCCACTCCACTCCACTCCACTCCACTCCATTGCATTCCACTCCACTGCATTCCACTCCACTCCACTCCACTGCATTCCACTCCACTCCACTCCACTCCACTGCATTCCACTCCTCTCCACTCCACTGCATTCCACTCCTCTCCACTCCACTGCATTCCACTCCACTCCACTAAACTCCACACCTCTCCAGTCCACTCCACTCCACTCCACTCCACTCCACTCCACTCCACTCCACTCCACTCCACTCCACTCCACTGCATTCCACTCCACTGCATTCCACTCCACTCCACTCCACTGCATTCCACTCCACTCCTCTACACTCCACTGCATTCCACTCCTCTCCACTCCACTCCACTCCTCTCCACTCCACTGCACTGCATTCCACTTCACTGCACTGCATTCCACTCCTCTCCACTCCACTGCATTCCACTGCATTCCACTCCACTCCACTGCAGTCCACTGCATTCCACTCCACTCCTCTCCACTCCACTCCACTCCACTCCACTCCACTCCACTCCACTCCACTCCACTCCACTCCACTCCACTGCATTCCACTCCACTGCATTCCACTCCACTCCACTCCACTGCATTCCACTCCACTCCACTCCACTCCACTCCACTGCATTCCACTCCTCTCCACTCCGCTGCATTCCACTCCTCTCCACTCCACTGCATTCCACTCCACTCCACTAAACTCCACCCCTCTCCACTCCACTTCATTCCACTCCACTCCACTAAACTCCACCCCTCTCCACTAAACTCCACCCCTCTCTCCTCCACTCCACTCCACTGCATTCCACTCCACTCCACTCAACTGCAATCCACTCCACTCCACTCCACTGCATTCCACTCCTCTCCACTCCACTGCATTCCACTCCTCTCCACTCCACTGCATTCCACTCCACTCCACTAAACTCCACCCCTCTCCACTCCACTCCACTCCACTGCATTCCACTCCACTCCACTCAACTGCAATCCACTCCACTCCACTCAACTGCAATCCACTCCACTCCACTCCACTCCACTCCACTCCACTACATTCAACTCCACTCCACTCCACTTCCACTCCACTCCTCTCCACTCCACTGCAGTCCACTGCATTCCACTCCACTCCTCTCCACTCCACTCCACTCCACTCCACTGCATTCCACTCCACTGCATTCCACTCCACTGCATTCCACTCCACTCCACTCCACTGCATTCCACTCCACTCCACTCCACTCCACTGCATTCCACTCCTCTCCACTCCACTGCATTCCACTCCTCTCCACTCCACTCCACTCCACTCCACTCCACTCCACTCCACTCACTCCACTCCACTCCACTCCACTCCACTCCACTCCACTCCACACCATTCCACTCCACTCCACTCCTCTCCACTCCACTGCAGTCCACTGCAATCTACTCCACTCCACTCCACTCCGCTCCACTCCACTGCATTCAACTCCACTCCACTCCTCACCACTCCACTGCAGTCCACTGCATTCCACTCCGCTCCACTCCACTGCATTCCGCTCAACTCCACTCCACTCCACTCCACTCCTCTCCACTCCACTGCAGACAACTCCACTCCACTCCACTCCACTCCACTACAGTCCACTGCATTCCACTCCACTATACTCCACTCCACACCACTCCACTGCATTCCACTCCACTCCAGTCCACTGCATTCCACTCCACTTCACTCCACTGCATTCCGCTCAACTCCACTCCACTCCACTCCACTCCACTCTTCTCCACTCCACTCCACTCCACTCCACTCCACTCCACTCCACTCCACTCCACTCCACTCCTCTCCACTCCACTGCAGTCCACTGCATTCCACTCCTCTCCACTCCACTCCACTCCACTCCACTCCACTCCACAACACTCCACTCCACTCCACTCCACTCCTCTCCACTCCACTGCAGTCCACTGCATTCAACTCCACTCCACTCCACTCCACTCCACTACAGTCCACTGCATTCCACTCCTCTCCTCTCCACTCCACTCCACTCCACTCCACTCCACTCCACTCCACTCCACTCCACTCCACTCCACTCCACTCCACTCCACTGCATTCCACTCCACTCCACTCCACTGCATTCCACTCCACTCCACTCCACTCCTCTCCACTCCACTGCAGTCCACTGCATTCCACTCCACTCCACTCCACTGCATTCCACTCCACTCCACTCCACTGCATTCCACTCCACTCCATTCTACTCCACTCCACTCCACTCCACTCCACTCCACTCTTCTCCACTCCACTCCACTCCACTCCACTCCACTCCACTCCACTCCACTCCTCTCCACTCCACTGCAGTCCACTGCATTCCACTCCTCTCCACTCCACTCCACTCCACTCCACTCCACTCCACAACACTCCACTCCACTCCACTCCACTCCTCTCCACTCCACTGCAGTCCACTGCATTCAACTCCACTCCACTCCACTCCACTAAACTCCACCCCTCTCCACTCCACTTCATTCCACTCCACTCCACTAAACTCCACCCCTCTCCACTAAACTCCACCCCTCTCCACTCCACTCCACTCCACTGCATTCCACTCCACTCCACTCAACTGCAATCCACTCCACTCCACTCCACTGCATTCCACTCCTCTCCACTCCACTGCATTCCACTCCTCTCCACTCCACTGCATTCCACTCCACTCCACTAAACTCCACCCCTCTCCACTCCACTCCACTCCACTGCATTCCACTCCACTCACTCAACTGCAATCCACTCCACTCCACTCAACTGCAATCCACTCCACTCCACTCCACTCCACTCCACTCCACTACATTCAACTCCACTCCACTCCACTCCACTCCACTCCTCTCCACTCCACTGCAGTCCACTGCATTCCACTCCACTCCTCTCCACTCCACTCCACTCCACTCCACTGCATTCCACTCCACTGCATTCCACTCCACTGCATTCCACTCCACTGCATTCCACTCCACTCCACTCCACTGCATTCCACTCCACTCCACTCCACTCCACTGCATTCCACTCCTCTCCACTCCACTGCATTCCACTCCTCTCCACTCCACTCCACTCCACTCCACTCCACTCCACTCCACTCCACTCCACTCCACTCCACTCCACTCCACACCATTCCACTCCACTCCACTCCTCTCCACTCCACTGCAGTCCACTGCAATCTACTCCACTCCACTCCACTCCGCTCCACTCCACTGCATTCAACTCCACTCCACTCCTCACCACTCCACTGCAGTCCACTGCATTCCACTCCGCTCCACTCCACTGCATTCCGCTCAACTCCACTCCACTCCACTCCACTCCTCTCCACTCCACTGCAGACAACTCCACTCCACTCCACTCCACTCCACTACAGTCCACTGCATTCCACTCCACTATACTCCACTCCACACCACTCCACTGCATTCCACTCCACTCCAGTCCACTGCATTCCACTCCACTTCACTCCACTGCATTCCGCTCAACTCCACTCCACTCCACTCCACTCCACTCCACTCTTCTCCACTCCACTCCACTCCACTCCACTCCACTCCACTCCACTCCACTCCACTCCTCTCCACTCCACTGCAGTCCACTGCATTCCACTCCTCTCCACTCCACTCCACTCCACTCCACTCCACTCCACAACACTCCACTCCACTCCACTCCACTCCTCTCCACTCCACTGCAGTCCACTGCATTCAACTCCACTCCACTCCACTCCACTCCACTACAGTCCACTGCATTCCACTCCTCTCCTCTCCACTCCACTCCACTCCACTCCACTCCACTCCACTCCACTCCACTCCACTCCACTCCACTCCACTCCACTCCACTCCACTGCATTCCACTCCACTCCACTCCACTGCATTCCACTCCACTCCACTCCACTCCTCTCCACTCCACTGCAGTCCACTGCATTCCACTCCACTCCACTCCACTGCATTCCACTCCACTCCACTCCACTGCATTCCACTCCACTCCATTCCACTCCACTCCACTCCACTCCACTCCACTCCACTCCACTCCTCTCCACTCCACTGCAGTCCACTGCATTCATCTCATCTCCACTCCACTCCACTCCACTCCACTCCACTCCACTCCACTCCACTCCACTCCACTCCACTCCACTCCACTCCACTGCATTCCACTCCTCTCCACTCCACTGCATTCCACTCCACTCCACTAAACTCCACCCCTCTCCGCTCCACTTCACTGCATTCCATTCCACTCCACTCCACTCCACTCCACTCCACTCCACTCCACTCCACTCCTCTCCACTCCACTGCAGTCCTTTGCATTCCACTCCTCTCCACTCCACTCCACTCCACTCCACTCCACTCCACTCAACTCCACTCCACTCCACTCCACTCCACTCCACACCATTCCACTCCACTCCACTCCTCTCCACTCCACTGCAGTCCACTGCAATCTACTCCACTCCACTCCACTCCACTCCGCTCCACTCCACTCCACTCCACTCCACTCCACTCCACTCCACTCCTCTCCACTCCACTGCAGTCCTCTGCATTCCACTCCTCTCCACTCCACTCCACTCCACTCCACTCCACTCCACTCCACTCCACTCCACTCCACTCCACTCCACACCATTCCACTCCACTCCACTCCTCTCCACTCCACTGCAGTCCACTGCAATCTACTCCACTCCACTCCACTCCGCTCCACTCCACTGCATTCAACTCCACTCCACTCCACTCCACTCCTCTCCACTCCACTGCAGTCAACTCCACTCCACTCCACTCCACTCCACTACAGTCCACTGCATTCCACTCCACTATACTCCACTCCACACCACTCCACTGCATTCCACTCCACTCCAGTCCACTGCATTCCACTCCACTTCACTCCACTGCATTCCGCTCAACTCCACTCCACTCCACTCCACTCCACTCCACTGTTCTCCACTCCACTCCACTCCACTCCACTCCACTCCTCTCCACTCCACTGCAGTCCACTGCATTCCACTCGTCTCCACTCCACTCCACTCCACTCCACTCCACTCCACTCCACTCCACTCCACTCCACTCCACTCCACTCCACTCCACTCTACTCCTCTCCACTCCACTGCAGTCCACTGCATTCAACTCCACTCCACTCCACTCCACTCCACTACAGTCCACTGCATTCCACTCCTCTCCTCTCCACTCCACTCCACTGCAGTCCACCGCATTCCACTCCTCTCCACTCCACTCCACTCCACTCCACTCCACTCCACTCCACTCCACTCCACTCCACTCCACTCCACTCCACTGCATTCCACTCCACTCCACTCCACTCCACTGCATTCCACTCCACTCCACTCCACTCCACTCCACTCCACTCCACTCCACTCCACTCCACTCCACTCCACTCCACTCCACTGCATTCAACTCCACTCCAAATCACTCCACTGTTCTTTACGCCACTCCACACCACTCCACTCCACTCCACTCCACTGCATTCCACTCCACTCCAATCCACTCCACTCCATTCCACTCCACTCCACTCCACTGCATTCCACTCCACTCCACTCCACTCCTCTCCACTCCACTGCAGTCCACTGCATTCCACTCCACTTCACTCCACTCCACACCACTCCACTCCACTCCACTCCACTCCACTCCTCTCCACTCCACTGCAGTCCACTCCACTCCACTCCACTCCACTCCACTCCACTCCACTCCACTCCACTCCACTCAACTTCACTGCATTCCATTCCACTCCACTCCACTCCACTCCACTCCACTCCACTCCACTCCACTCCACTCCACTCCACTCCGCTGCGTTCCACTCCACTCCAGTCCACTGCATTCAACTCCACTCCACTCCACTCCACTCCACTCCACTCCACTCCACTCCATTCCACTCCACTCCACTCCACTCCACTCCACTCCACTGCATTCAACTCCACTCCACTCCACTCCACTCCACTCCACTCCACTCCTCTCCACTCCACTGCAGTCCACTCCACTCCACTCCACTCCACTCCACTCCACTCCACTCCACTCCACTCCACTCCACTCCACTCCTCTCCACTCCACTGCAGTCCACTCCACTCCACTCCACTCCACTCCACTCCACTCAACTTCACTGCATTCCATTCCACTCCACTCCACTCCACTCCACTCCACTCCACTCCACTCCACTCCACTCCGCTGCGTTCCACTCCACTCCACTCCACTGCATTCAACTCCACTCCACTCCACTCCACTCCACTCCACTCCACTCCACTCCATTCCACTCCACTCCACTCCACTCCACTCCACTCCACTGCATTCAACTCCACTCCACTCCACTCCACTCCACTCCACTCCACTCCACTCCACTGCATTCCACTCCTCTCCACTCCACTGCATTCCACTCCACTCCTCTAAACTCCACCCCTCTCCACTCCACTTCACTGCATTCCATTCCACTCCACTGCATTCCACTCCACTGCATTCAACTCAACTCCACTCCACTCCACTCCACTGCATTCCACTCCACTCCACTCCACTCCACTCCACTCCACTGCATTCCACTCCACTCCACTCTACTGCATTCAACTCATCTCCACTCCACTCCACTCCACTCCACTCCACTCCACTCCACTCCACTCCTCTGCATTCCACTCCTCTCCACTCCACTGCATTCCACTCCACTCCACATCACTGCACTGCATTGCACTCCACTGCATTGCATTCCACTCCTCTCCACTCCACTCCACTCCACTCCACGCCACTCCACTCCACTCCACTCCACTCCACTCCACTCCACTCCACTCCACTCCGCTCCACTCCACTCCACTCCACTGCATTCCACTCCAATGCATTGCATTCCACTCCTCTCCAATCCACTACACTGCATTCCACTCATCTGCATTGCACTCCACTCCACTCCACTCCACTCCACTCCACTCCACTCCACTCCTCTCCACACCACTGCACTCCACTGCATTCCACTGCATTCCACTCCACTCCACTCCACTCCACTCCACTCCACTCCACTCCACTCCACTCCACTGCATTCCACTCCACTCCACTCCACTGCATTCCACTCCACTCCACTGCATTCCACTCCACTCCACTCTACTCCACTCCACTCCACTCCTCTCCACTCCACTGCATTCCACTGAATTCCACTCCACTCCACTGCATTCCACTCCACTGCACTGCATTCCACTCCTCTCCACTCCACTCCACTCCACTCCACTCCACTCCACTCCACTCCACTCCACTCCACTTCACTCCACTGCATTCCACTCCACTCCACTCCACTCCACTGCATTCCACTCCACTCCACTGCATTCCACTCCAATCCACTCACCTCCACTGCATTCAAATCCACTCCAAACCACTCCACTCCATTCCTGTCCACTCCACTGCATTCCACTCCACTCCACTTCACTGCACTGCATTCCTCACCACTGCATTGAATTCCACTCCGCTCCACTCCGCTCCACTCCACTCCACTCCACTCCACTCCACTCCACTCCACTGCATTCCACTCCTCTCCACTCCACTGCACTCCACTGCATTCCACTGCATTCCACTCCACTCCACTCCTCTGCATTCCACTCCTCTCCACTCCACTGCATTCCACTCCACTCCACATCACTGCACTGCATTGCACTCCACTGCATTGCATTCCACTCCTCTCCACTCCACTCCACTCCACTCCACTCCACTCCACTCCACTCCACTCCACTCCACTCCACTCCACTGCATTCCACTCCAATGCATTGCATTCCACTCCTCTCCAATCCACTACACTGCATTCCACTCATCTGCATTGCACTCCACTCCACTCCACTCCACTCCACTCCACTCCTCTCCACACACTGCACTCCACTGCATTCCACTGCATTCCACTCCACTCCACTCCTCTCCACTGAATTCCACTCCAATGCATTGCATTCCACTCCTCTCCACTGCACTCCACTCCACTCCACTGCATTCCACTCCTCTCCACTCCACTGCATTCTACTCCACTCCACTGCATTCCACTCCACTCCACTTCACTGCACTGCATTCCACTCAACTGCATTGAATTCCACTCCTCTCCACTCCACTCCACTCCACTCCACTCCACTCCACTCCACTCCACTCCACTCCACTGCATTCCACTCCTCTCCACTCCACTCCACTCCACTGCATTCCACTCCACTCCACTCCACTCCTCTGCATTCCACTCCAATGCATTGCATTCCACTCCTCTCCAATCCACTCCACTGCATTCCACTCCACTGCATTGCACTCCACTCCACTCCACTCTACTCCACTCCACTCCACTCCACTCGACTCCACTCCACTCCACTCCACTCAACTCCACTCCACTCCACTCCACTGCATTCAAATCCACTCCACTCCACTCCACACCACTCCACTCCACTCCACTCCACTCCACTGCATTCCACTCCACTCAAATCCACTGCATTCCACGCCACTCCACTCCACTCCAATCCACTGCATTCAACTCCACTCCACTCCACTCCACTCCACTCCACTCAACTCCACTCCACTCCACTTTACTGCAGTCCACTGCATTCATCTCACTCCACTCCACTCCACTCCACTCCACTCCACTCCACTCCACTCCACTGCATTCCACTCCACGCCACTCCACTGCATTAAACTCCACTCCACTCCACTCCACTCCACTCCTCTCCACACCACTCCACTCCACTCCACTCCACTGCATTCCACTCCACTCCACTCCACTGCATTCCACTCCACTCCACTCCACTCCACTCCACTGCACTCCAATCCACTGCATTCAATTCTACTCAACTCCACTCCACTCCACTCCACTCCACTCCACTCCACTCCACTCCACTCCGCTCCACTGCATTCCACTCCACGCCACTCCACTGCATTCAACTCCACTCCACTCCACTCCACTCCACTCCTCTCCACACCACTCCACTCCACTCCACTCCACTGCATTCCACTCCACTCCACTCCACTGCATTCCACTCCACTCCACTCCACTCCACTCCACTCCAATCCACTGCATTCAATTCTACTCCACTCCACTCCACTCCACTCCACTCCACTCCACTCCACTCCACTCCACTCCACTCCACTCCACTCCACTTTACTGCAGTCCACTGCATTCCACTCCACACCATTCCACTCCACTCCTCTTCACTCCACTCCACTGCATTCCAATCCACTCCACTCCACTCCACACCACTCCACTCCACTCCACTCCACTGCATTCCACTCCACTCCACTCCACTCCACTCCACTCCACTCCACTCCACTCCACTCCTCTCCACTCCACTGCAGTCCACTGCATTCCACTCCACACCATTCCACTCCACTCCTCTTCACTCCACTCCACTGCATTCCACTCCTCTCCTCTCCACTCCACTCCACTCCACTCCACTCCACACCACTCCACTCCACTCCACTCCACTCCACTCCACTCCACTCCACTCCACTCCACTCCACTCCACTGCATTCCACTCCACTCCACTCCACTCCAATCCACTGCATTCAACTCCACTCCACTCCACTCCACTCCACTCCACTCCACTCCACTCCACTCCACTCCACTCCACTGCATTCCACTCCACTCCACTCCACTGCATTCCACTCCACTCCACTCCACTCCAATCCACTGCATTCAACTCCACTCCACTCCACTCCACTCCACTCCACTCCACTCCACTCCACTCCACTCCACTCCACTCACTCCACGCCACTCCACTCCTCTCCACTCCACTCCACTCCACTCCACTCCACTCCACTCCACTCCACTCCACTCCACTCCACTCCACTCCACTCCACTCCACACCACTCCACTCCACTCCTCTCCACTCCACTCCACTCCACTCCACTCCCCTCCGCTCCACTCAGCTCCACTCCTCTCCACTCCACTCCACTCCACTCCACTCCACTCCACTCCACTCCACTCCACTCCACTCCACTGCACTCCACTCCACTGCATTCCACTCCACTCCACTCCACTGCATTCCACTCCACTCCACTGCATTCCACTCCACTCCACTCTACTCCACTCCACTCCACTCCTCTCCACTCCACTGCATTCCACTGAATTCCACTCCACTCCACTGCATTCCACTCCACTCCACTCCACTCCACTCCACTCCACTCCACTCCACTCCACTCCACTCCACTGCATTCCACTCCACTCCACTCCACTCCACTGCATTCCACTCCACTCCACTGCATTCCACTCCACTCCACTCACCTCCACTGCATTCAAATCCACTCCAAACCACTCCACTCCATTCCTGTCCACTCCACTCCACTCCACTCCACTCCACTTCACTGCACTGCATTCCTCACCACTGCATTGAATTCCACTCCTCTCCACTCCACTCCACTCCACTCCAATCCACTCCACTCCACTCCACTCCACTCCACTCCACTGCATTCCACTCCTCTCAACTCCACTGCACTCCACTGCATTCCACTGCATTCCACTCCACTCCACTCCTCTGCATTCCACTCCTCTCCACTCCACTGCATTCCACTCCACTCCACATCACTGCACTGCATTGCACTCCACTGCATTGCATTCCACTCCTCTCCACTCCACTCCACTCCACTCCACTCCACTCCACTCCACTCCACTCCACTCCACTCCACTCCACTCCACTGCATTCCACTCCAATGCATTGCATTCCACTCCTCTCCAATCCACTACACTGCATTCCACTACACTGCATTCCACTCATCTGCAATGCACTCCACTCCACTCCACTCCACTCCACTCCACTCCACTCCACTCCTCTCCACACCACTGCACTCCACTGCATTCCACTGCATTCCACTCCACTCCACTCCTCTCCACTGAATTCCACTCCAATGCATTGCATTCCACTCCTCTCCACTGCACTCCACTCCACTCCACTGCATTCCACTCCTCTCCACTCCACTGCATTCTACTCCACTCCACTGCATTCCACTCCACTCCACTTCACTGCACTGCTTTCCACTCCACTGCATTGAATTCCACTCCTCTCCACTCCACTCCACTCCACTCCACTCCACTCCACTCCACTCCACTCCACTCCACTCCACTCCACTCCACTCCACTGCATTTCACTCCTCTCCACTCCACTCCACTCCACTGCATTCCACTCCACTCCACTCCACTCCTCTGCATTCCACTCCAATGCATTGCATTCCACTCCTCTCCAATCCACTCCACTGCATTCCACTCCACTGCATTGCACTCCACTCCACTCCACTCTACTCCACTCCACTCCACTCCACTCCACTCGACTCCACTCCACTCCACTCCACTCCACTCAACTCCACTACACTCCACTCCACTGCATTCAAATCCACTCCACTCCACTCCACACCACTCCACTCCACTCCACTCCACTCCACTCCACTCCACTGCATTCCACTCCACTCAACTCCACTGCATTCCACTCCACTCCACTCCACTCCAATCCACTGCATTCAACTCCACTTCACTCCACTCCACTCCACGCCACTCAACTCCACTCCACTCCACTTTACTGCAGTCCACTGCATTCATCTCAACTCCACTCCACTCCACTCCACTCCACTCCACTCCACTCCACTCCACTCCACTCCACTCCACTCCACTCCACTCCACTCCACGCCACTCCACTGCATTCAACTCCACTCCACTCCACTCCACTCCACTCCTCTCCACACCACTCCACTCCACTCCACTCCACTGCATTCCACTCCACTCCACTCCACTCCACTCCACTCCACTCCAATCCACTGCATTCAATTCTACTCCACTCCACTCCACTCCACTCCACTCCACTCAACTCCACTCCACTCCACTCCACTCCACTCCACTCCACTCCACTCCACTCCACTCCACTCCACTCCACTTTACTGCAGTCCACTGCATTCATCTCAACTCCACTCCACTCCACTCCACTGCATTCAAATCCACTCCACTCCACTCCACTCCACTCCACTCCACTGCATTCCACTCCACTCCACTCCACTGCATTCCACTCCACTCCACTCCACTCCAATCCACTGCATTCAACTCCACTCCACTCCACTCCACTCCACTCCACTCCACTCCACTTTACTGCAGTCCACTGCATTCATCTCAACTCCACTCCACTCCACTCCACTTTACTGCAGTCCACTGCATTCATCTCAACTCCACTCCACTCCACTCCACTCCACTCCACTCCACTCCACTCCACTCCACTCCACTCCACTCCACTCCACTCCACTTTACTGCAGTCCACTGCATTCATCTCAACTCCACTCCACTCCACTCCACTCCACTCCACTCCACTCCACTCCACTCCACTCCACGCCACTCCACTCCACTCCACTCCACTCCACTCCACTCCACTCCACTCCACTCCACTTTACTGCAGTCCACTGCATTCATCTCTACTCCACTCCACTCCACTCCACTCCACTCCACTCCACTCCACTCCACTCCACTCCACTCCACTCCACTCCACTCCACTCCACTCCACTCCACTTTACTGCAGTCCTCTGCATTCATCTCAACTCCACTCCACTCCACTCCACTCCACTCCACTCCACTCCACTCCACTCCACTCCACTCCACTCCACTCCACTCCACTCCTCTCCACACCACTGCACTCCACTGCATTCCACTGCATTCCACTCCACTCCACTCCTCTCCACTGAATTCCACTCCAATGCATTGCATTCCACTCCTCTCCACTGCACTCCACTCCACTCCACTGCATTCCACTCCTCTCCACTCCACTGCATTCTACTCCACTCCACTGCATTCCACTCCACTCCACTTCACTGCACTGCATTCCACTCAACTGCATTGAATTCCACTCCTCTCCACTCCACTCCACTCCACTCCACTCCACTCCACTCCACTCCACTCCACTCCACTCCACTCCACTCCACTCAACTCCACTCCACTCCACTCCACTGCATTCAAATCCACTCCACTCCACTCCACACCACTCCACTCCACTCCACTCCACTCCACTGCATTCCACTCCACTCAACTCCACTGCATTCCACGCCACTCCACTCCACTCCAATCCACTGCATTCAACTCCACTCCACTCCACTCCACTCCACTCCACTCAACTCCACTCCACTCCACTTTACTGCAGTCCACTGCATTCATCTCAACTCCACTCCACTCCACTCCACTCCACTCCACTCCACTCCACTCCACTCCACTGCATTCCACTCCACGCCACTCCACTGCATTAAACTCCACTCCACTCCACTCCACTCCACTCCTCTCCACACCACTCCACTCCACTCCACTCCACTGCATTCCACTCCACTCCACTCCACTGCATTCCACTCCACTCCACTCCAATCCACTCCACTCCAATCCACTGCATTCAATTCTACTCCACTCCACTCCACTCCACTCCACTCCACTCCACTCCACTCCACTCAACTCCGCTCCACTGCATTCCACTCCACGCCACTCCACTGCATTCAACTCCACTCCACTCCACTCCACTCCACTCCTCTCCACACCACTCCACTCCACTCCACTCCACTGCATTCCACTCCACTCCACTCCACTGCATTCCACTCCACTCCACTCCACTCCACTCCACTCCAATCCACTGCATTCAATTCTACTCCACTCCACTCCACTCCACTCCACTCCACTCCACTCCACTCCACTCCACTCCACTCCACTCCACTCCACTCCACTCCACTTTACTGCAGTCCACTGCATTCCACTCCACACCATTCCACTCCACTCCTCTTCACTCCACTCCACTGCATTCCAATCCACTCCACTCCACTCCACACCACTCCACTCCACTCCACTCCACTGCATTCCACTCCACTCCACTCCACTCCACTCCACTCCACTCCACTCCACTCCACTCCACTCCTCTCCACTCCACTGCAGTCCACTGCATTCCACTCCACACCATTCCACTCCACTCCTCTTCACTCCACTCCACTGCATTCCACTCCTCTCCTCTCCACTCCACTCCACTCCACTCCACTCCACACGACTCCACTCCACTCCACTCCACTCCACTCCACTCCACTCCACTCCACTCCACTCCACTCCACTCCACTCCACTCCACTCCACTGCATTCCACTCCACTCCACTCCACTGCATTCCACTCCACTCCACTCCACTCCAATCCACTGCATTCAACTCCACTCCACTCCACTCCACTCCACTCCACTCCACTCCACTCCACTCCACTCCACTCCACTCCACTCCACTCCACTCCACTCCACTCCACTGCATTCCACTCCACTCCACTCCACTGCATTCCACTCCACTCCACTCCACTCCAATCCACTGCATTCAACTCCACTCCACTCCACTCCACTCCACTCCACTCCACTCCACTCCACTCCACTCCACTCCACTCCACTCACTCCACGCCACTCCACTCCTCTCCACTCCACTGCATTCCACTCCACTCCACTCCACTCCACTCCACTCCACTCCACTCCACTCCACTCCACTCCACTCCACTCCACTCCACACCACTCCACTCCACTCCTCTCCACTCCACTCCACTCCACTCCACTCCCCTCCGCTCCACTCAGCTCCACTCCTCTCCACTCCACTCCACTCCACTCCACTCCACTCCACTCCACTCCACTCCACTCCACTCCACTCCACTCCACTCCACTGCATTCCACTCCACTCCACTCCACTGCATTCCACTCCACTCCACTGCATTCCACTCCACTCCACTCTACTCCACTCCACTCCACTCCTCTCCACTCCACTGCATTCCACTGAATTCCACTCCACTCCACTGCATTCCACTCCACTCCACTCCACTCCACTCCACTCCACTCCACTCCACTCCACTCCACTCCACTCCACTCCACTCCACTCCACTGCATTCCACTCCACTCCACTCCACTCCACTGCATTCCACTCCACTCCACTGCATTCCACTCCACTCCACTCACCTCCACTGCATTCAAATCCACTCCAA